>NC_140024.1:11241037-11272384 GCF_964263955.1 Coregonus lavaretus
GTGGGGGCTGGGTGACCGCCAGTGGTGGTGGTCCGGCCGGGCCGGGGATAGAGTTTCACTGGTTTATATGGCCAGTCAGGGCCGCTCTGCTCAGCTCTGTGCTGTTATGTGGTTGAGGGGCCAGCCGTCCTGCATGTGAACACAGCTCCCTATTTTCTCTGATTTACTATCGCAAGATATAATGAAGAAACCAGCGCCGCAGGCCTCTCTAACACACTCTCTCACACACACTTACAGATACACACATAGATACACACACATACACACCACACACTCAGTCACATGTACGCAAGCACACACATTTACAGATACACACCACACGATACACATGCACACACATACACACCATACACAGATACACACGTACACACAACACAGACACACACATATACACTGTCACCACAGGAGGCTGCTGAGGGGAGGACGGCTCATAATAATGTCCGGAACGGAGCAAATGGAATGGCATCAAACACATGGAAACCACGAGTTTGATGTATTTGAAACCATTCCACTAATTCCGCTCCAGCCATTACCACGAGCCCATCCTCCCCAATTAAGGTGCCACCAACCTCCTGTGACTGTCACATATATACGACAGTCAGATGTCCGCAAGCACACACAGTAATGATACAGATCAGAGGGTTGTCCCACACCACTAACATGTCCACAAGGCAGCACTGCAGGGAGAAAGCAGGAGGGTGTGTGTATCGCTAGTTGAAACAATACTGTAGTTTCAAGGTTACAATCAAATGCACTAAGATCAATGTTATTCATAGTGCCGTTATTGAGCTCATGCATCAGGGAGAGAGGCAGAGTGCCTCAGATTTCAGGGGAATTTAAATGCATTTCATAATGTACTATACCCAGGGGAGCCCACTGAGCCAGCCCATATTGACAAACAGGACTGTTAATCTCATTACTGGGACAGCGTGGCAGCGTGAGACTGCACTGTGGGGCTTAGGGAACATACATGCGAACACACACAAATAGCAGACCACTTTAGGCTAATATAGTGTACACACTAGTGATGGGGAAAAAATCGATATAGTTACATATCTGGATCTTATTTTTGACGATATATTGTATCATACCGTTTTGTCAATATCGCTGTACCGGCACCAAAACCTCCATAGCTTGTTCTCCATCTTCTTTTTAAATAGGGAGCCAATTGGTTTTCAGCACTTTTATTTCCATGACTGATCAAAACTCATTTTCTCATGCTCTCTCTTTTCCCTCTGCAGCAGACATGGTGAGCAATATGTTTGGAACATCAAATCGCAATAAAATCACAGTAACGAATCACAATACATATAGAATCATGAGAATCGCAATACATATCGAATTGGCACCTAAGTATTGTGATAATATCGTATCGTGAGGTCCCTGGCTATTCCCAGCCCTAGTACACACAGTTACTACCACGTGAAGATACTGTACAAAGGTTTTGGAGTTGATGGTCCAGACATATGGATGGGCAAGACGTACATTTTTAGTGCCCAATGTTCTATCAAAGTGAAAAACTACACAAACCTTTTGCTGGTCATCCATGGCTTAACCAGATAAAATATGGATATCCCCTTGGTACTGAAAAGCAAGGGATTCTAAAGGTTTAGGATACTGTAACAATATGTTCCGATTTAGAATGTACAATTAGGATTAAGGAGTGGAGTATAAAGAAGGTGTTGAATTAGATAGGGAGGTTTTGGTGGAGGTTTTTCTCTCCAGGATTTACATTTAAGCAAGTGAACTGTATGATGAAACTAGTATTGGCTGGCCAGGCTTCAGAATATAATTCACAGCCCAAATAAGCGAGATGCAGAAAGAGTTGGATTTAGATTTCTACTCTTTCTTAAAGCCTGATTATCTTGCATGGATTGGCAGTGATTAGAAATCCGTCAGCATTTCCCATCGACAGAACAACCAGGTGTATCCTGTTCAATAGTCCCAGACTTCCCCTGCAGCCTTAATGGGATGAACACTGCACATAGCATGTTGTGCAGTATCAAGGACAGTCTGCATACAGTAATGAGTTTACAGCTACCCTTCAGGAGTGCATTATAAACCAACGCCATGAATGGAGTTCATCATGGTAGAATGTGAGGCACTGTACGATGCAGCTTCGATGTGAGGCTATTGTAGGGTTAACCTTATGTTTCCCTTTTCTGCTATGCCTGATTTAACCTGATGTGTCATGAATGTGGATGTGCTTTTGATTAAGGCGATCATTTCTTAATTACAATATGTGAGACAAATGTGAAGATAATTGTGTTGCCGAAACAACCACCCGCCCGTGCACACACACACCCACACACAGAGTAAAAACACTTCACAACTGTCATTTTCATTACTAGAGCTAGTTTATTAACATCATTGTCGTCTTTTGCCTTTAATAAGTGTGGCACAATGAATCCTAAAACAATACAAACCACTAAAAAAGATCTAGTCCGTCTTTATACACATATACACATACATACAGTATTATGCATATGTATACACATGTGAATCACGACCAACCATCACGTCCAACTACAGATACTGTATCATAGAGAACACACATTTGTGGACACATAAGTGATCCCTGACAAATAAAATGATCAAAAAACTCTTCAAGTCATTTCATATTGACCTGAATTTGATTGTGGGACACTTGAGCAGGCAGAGGCACTGACCTCAGCAGACAGATAGACAGACAGACATATAGACAGACAGACATACATACAGATAGGCAGATGTGATTGAACAGCTCCTCACAGACAATATGCAGCTGATTATACTATACCGTACAGGTTTGTGCTCTCTTCGTTCCATAGCCCTGGCTATTCTCATCACCCTATCTCTGTTCCTATATCAAACCCAACACAAGCAATACAAACTGAGGCTCCTTTCCCCCCATTAGAAGTACAGTGAGGCTATAGAAACTGGCTGGGCACTGTATTTGGCATTTGGTTTAGGTTAGCACCCTTGCAGCGATACCATAACCCAATGGAATGGTAGTAATATTACCAACAATGACTATGACAGTCCTACGTATAGTAGGAGATACAAGCAGCTCTCATATCCCCGCTGATGCAGTAATAACGCAGGTCTGTACTGTAGATTACAGCACTACTTTGTGTGTATTTCCATAAACGCATGCTTCTCTAAGCACATCTTAAACATGAAAACATGTTAATAAACGTTTGTACGGAAAGGTTAATGCTTTATTGTCTCCACTGTTTAATGAACATTAACTTGATTTAACGGTTTGGCTGTGAATCAATTACATCTCTTAGTGGTGGAAAGGGATCAAACAAGACAAAGTGAGTTATATAACAGGTAAGAGCGTCATGACGATATGAAGATGATCAACAACCAGTCAAGATAATACATAACAATGTCTTTCTGAGTAGAAACAGTTAGCAAATACACACTATCAAATATGTAGAACAATGGTGTGGAAGAGACACATCAATAGCACCATGTTGAGATGACAATATTTGCCCTATTCCAATGGCTAAATGTCACAGTGTTACCATCACAAATCCAATAATGATAAACTAACACTTTAGAAATATCTGCTAAAACAGCACATTTGCGAATAGCTGAGAAAGATACAGTTTGAAAAAATATTTTTCTCTGTAGCTATGCTTAAATATATTGGATTTAACGTGTTTCTCAACAGAGATAAAAATATACTATTCATCTCAAACATGCTTTAAGTTACAATTCCATTAATTCACCATTAAATGACAAGAATACAAATTAGTTGAAAATCTTCAAATCAGCATTATCTGACATGTACAGTCATTGAGTTCTCGGGAGAATATCTGAGAGATAATAGCATCAGAAATGTAATCAATTTACAATCAAAAGTATAGTCATTTGATGCCACAGTGATCAGTACAACACATATTAACAGATCAATACATCTGAACTGTGTAGTGTTACAAAATGACAAAAAGGCCAATCCCTCAACAGTGCTTGTTTGTTGGTTACACCCATTGTAGCTTCAGACATGTCAACAATTAGATATTACTGTAATCGGTTTTTGCTAACCTCCTACAATATGTAGCTAGCTTTCTCCTGTTTCTACAATATGAACAAAAATGTGGAATACATGGACATATTTGGAGTTCTATCTCATGTAACTACAACACAACACCATATTTCATGGATGTGTTGTAACAAATGTTACAAAGATATTAACTCATGCCCAAACCAGTGTGTGTGTGTGTGTGTGTGTGTGTGTGTGTGGGGGGGTTCCTTCTTTGTTTTAAGATATCAGGCCAGTAAGGTATACTGTGAGTACCTACTCCTACAGTAACATGATCTAAAATTCAAACAATCACTTCTGCAAGATTGTGCAAGTGTCTATATTAGTCTTGGTAGATACTTGACTATTTCCTTTGTGTCCACTGGTCAGCAACTGCCAGTTAAGATAATTCCTAACTTGTTAGGAGTCCTAATTAGCATGTATAGGATCTGCAAAAAAATAGGAACTACAAAACAGGAACATAACATGGCTAACAGAGTTTTCCCTTGCCTTCCATGGCTGGGGTAGAGAACAGAGAAAACGGTTGAACATTTAATCCCTTTCATGAAGAGGCTTAAAAAGCTGAAATGGTAACATTATTGTCACACAGAAAAAAATGTTTGTTTTACAGATTCCCAGTTTGATGTTTTTACTCTCCAGTTCTAAATAGGCCTGTGTTGCCATAGATAAGCCAGCTAATGTCTCTCCACTGCTTTTCTTTGAGGAGAGCTGGGGCACTGGGGTAATTCTGACAAACACTCCTTTCTTTACAAGGTTGTGTGTGTGTCGCTGGTCTGTGTGTGTGTGTGTGCAGGGAGGGGTGGCATTACAGAGAGGGGCAAGGAAGAGAGACAAAAGAAGGCAAAACAGTACTAAGAAGAGCGGTTGTGAACTTCATTCGTTAATCCCTATATATGTGGCTCACTGAGGCTACACATCTTCATGCATGGAGGATTACCATTATCTGCTCAGTATGTGTGAAAGTGGACAGATTATCTCCTTGATTATTTGCCTAGTTGATAAACCAAAAAGGCAGTCCCTCCCCCTATACTGGTTGAATAGGGCACAGTCAGAGCACTGTGAGAGGAAGATTGTACTAAATAACATGGACTCTAATAGTGGAGCGCCCAGTCCATGTTCCGCTGTGACCAATACAACATAAGGATTAGATAGACGTTCCCTGAGCACAGTCAGCCCACTCTCTCTTTGTCCAGAGAAACAAACTCAACGGACGGGAATCTCACAAGAGGAAGAAGCAAGACTGAGAATAGATAGCGGGAGAATCTCATCTCACCAGCCAATGGAGTGGTAATAAGTCAGAATAGACTAGAGCAGCTTCAGCAGTTGATCACAGAGGGCAGCTCTTAACATTGATCTATAGGAGTGTAAAGCACTGGGAGAATCATGATCATATCAATCATGTAAACATGATGCCCCAATTTACAGCTCGGCATTCTGGGTGAAGGGTAAATAAGTTGTGCACTGTATGGCACTAAAACCTGTCAAATCAGGGATGAGATGTGGGCAATTTCCAGCATAGGAAATTAACCGTAAATTACTAAAAAAAAGTACCTCTGGTTTCTCTGGAGAGACCCCTCCTCACAAACATCTATTACGTTTTTAAAGAAGCACTAAAGAGAATATCACATTGACAGTTCATAAATACACATGTGTAACACTGAGGCATTTCTTTCTGCTAGTTTGACAACTATCATTATTGTTTACTAAGACTTGTAACGTAAATATACCATAATGTACAATAAAAATACAATAAATGAATACACGTGCGACAATAAAAGAAATGCATGGTGAAGAAACAAACCAACATAAAGTAGAGAATTATACAGATGAGTTCTGGTTCCACTTTTTCAGCAATAATGCAAGCATTAATAACAATGACTTCTACTGCATCATACAATAAAAACAGCCATCAATCTCTGCTGGGGGAACACACACTTACTCATCTCTCTGGAATGTAATGTGCATTATAACTGTACAATAGATAGTCTAATAAAAACACAGTTTTACTGCATGGCTTAACCACAGATATCCCATTTATTTAACCAGTCCGTTTCAGGCTACTGTAGTTACCATATAAAATCTAGAATGGACCAAGCACTGCACACACTTCACTTCCTCTAATCAGCCAACTACAAAGGCATGAGAGCACTGGCTGCTCTAAACAACCTAACTCAAATATATTGGACCAACAAATTAATACAATTCAATTGATTACTGCAGTCAAGGAAGGTAGAAATATATGTGTGCCTTTATAGGAGATGTTTTATATCAAGGGTACAGTATTTAATATCTAATTATTCCATTTATTGACTAAATTTGAGTTTGAGTAATTGCAGAAATCCCTTGCAATAAAGCAGGGGGGGGAACTGGTGACTGTTCATAATATATATTTACAAACACCTATTGCTGTATATCATCATGCACATCATCTGTGAGGAGGGTTCTTGGGAGTAAAAGAGTAGTAGCCGTACTACAGTTTGCAGTGAGTAGCCGTACTACAGTTTGCAGTGAGTAGCCGTACTACAGTTTGCAGTGAGTAGCCGTACTACAGTTTGTAGTGAGTAGCCATACTACAGTTTGCAGTGAGTAGCCATACTACAGTTTGCAGTGAGTAGCCGTACTACAGTTTGCAGTGAGTAGCCGTACTACAGTTTGTAGTGAGTAGCCATACTACAGTTTGCAGTGAGTAGCCATACTACAGTTTGCAGTGAGTAGCCATACTACAGTTTGTAGTGAGTAGCCGTACTACAGTTTGTAGTGAGTAGCCGTACTACAGTTTGCAGTGAGTAGCCATACTACAGTTTGCAGTGAGTAGCCATACTACAGTTTGCAGTGAGTAGCCATACTACAGTTTGTAGTGAGTAGCCGTACTACAGTTTGCAGTGAGTAGCCATACTACAGTTTGCAGTGAGTAGCCGTACTACAGTTTGTAGTGAGTAGCCATACTACAGTTTGTAGTGAGTAGCCGTACTACAGTTTGCAGTGAGTAGCCATACTACAGTTTGCAGTGAGTAGCCGTACTACAGTTTGTAGTGAGTAGCCATACTACAGTTTGTAGTGAGTAGCCGTACTACAGTTTGCAGTGAGTAGCCATACTACAGTTTGCAGTGAGTAGCCATACTACAGTTTGTAGTGAGTAGCCGTACTACAGTTTGCAGTGAGTAGCCATACTACAGTTTGCAGTGAGTAGCCGTACTACAGTTTGCAGTGAGTAGCCATACTACAGTTTGCAGTGAGTAGCCGTACTACAGTTTGTAGTGAGTAGCCATACTACAGTTTGCAGTGAGTAGCCATACTACAGTTTGCAGTGAGTAGCCATACTACAGTTTGCAGTGAGTAGCCATACTACAGTTTGCAGTGAGTAGCCATACTACAGTTTGCAGTGAGTAGCCATACTACAGTTTGCAGTGAGTAGCCATACTACAGTTTGCAGTGAGTAGCCATACTACAGTTTGCAGTGAGTAGCCATACTACAGTTTGTACTGAGTAGCCATACTACAGTTTGCAGTGAGTAGCCATACTACAGTTTGCAGTGAGTAGCCATACTACAGTTTGCAGTGAGTAGCCGTACTACAGTTTGCAGTGAGTAGCCGTACTACAGTTTGTAGTGAGTAGCCATACTACAGTTTGCAGTGAGTAGCCATACTACAGTTTGCAGTGAGTAGCCATACTACAGTTTGCAGTGAGTAGCCATACTACAGTTTGCAGTGAGTAGCCATACTACAGTTTGCAGTGAGTAGCCATACTACAGTTTGCAGTGAGTAGCCATACTACAGTTTGCAGTGAGTAGCCATACTACAGTTTGCAGTGAGTAGCCATACTACAGTTTGTAGTGAGTAGCCATACTACAGTTTGCAGTGAGTAGCCGTCCTACAATTTGCAGTGAGTAGCCATACTACAGTTTGCAGTGAGTAGCCGTACTACAGTTTGTAGTGAGTAGCCATACTACAGTTTGTAGTGAGTAGCCGTACTACAGTTTGCAGTGAGTAGCCGTACTACAGTTTGCAGTGAGTAGCCGTACTACAGTTTGTAGTGAGTAGCCGTACTACAGTTTGCAGTGAGTAGCCGTACTACAGTTTGCAGTGAGTAGCCATACTACAGTTTGCAGTGAGTAGCCATACTACAGTTTGCAGTGAGTAGCCGTACTACAGTTTGCAGTGAGTAGCCGTACTACAGTTTGTAGTGAGTAGCCATACTACAGTTTGCAGTGAGTAGCCATACTACAGTTTGCAGTGAGTAGCCGTACTACAGTTTGCAGTGAGTAGCCATACTATAGTTTGTACTGAGTAGCCATACTATAGTTTGCAGTGAGTAGCCATACTACAGTTTGCAGTGAGTAGCCATACTACAGTTTGCAGTGAGTAGCCGTACTACAGTTTGCAGTGAGTAGCCATACTATAGTTTGTACTGAGTAGCCATACTATAGTTTGCAGTGAGTGCTTGATGTCCTTGTTTATTAGTCCATAACATACACATGTTCAAAGACATTCAAGGCTGAGTTGAAAAACAAAAACGTAAAAGCTTCTGATACAACAAAAATGTAATAAAAACAATTGTGATACATTCATTTCCACAAAAGCCAAGCATAAAGACGAAAACAACTGTTTTTCTGTCACACAACTGCACTACCACAAGGCCCTGAAGACATACATCCCTTCCCGGAGTGTGTGTGTGTGTGTGTGGTGTATATTACGCATATATAGAAGTCTACCTTCAGAGTGTTAGAGGGAGCAACGTGAGCGCAGGACTGTCGTGCTGGGGTTGAGGTAGGTTACCAGAGTAATTCTGCTTTAGGCCATTATGTGACTGAGACACAGAAGAGAGCATAGAGTTAAAACGGGATCTATCTCTACAGTAGAGAGATCCAGCAAGAAGACAGTGGGTCCGTCCGACAGCGGCCCTAACCCGGGCTACCGTAAGAGTACTGGGCTGGCTCAGGTTGGCTCTGCCTCAGGGAAGCTCCAGCTCCAGAGAGCATGGTTCTGGAGGAACAGGGGGAGCACTGGTGGTGGTACTCACAGATCTGACCCTGGATCAGATCCCAGTCTAATAACATCCCTTTGACTGTGTGTTTGCTCAGTAAGATGACAGCATGAGCACACTGAACTCAGACCTGTGAGTTAATACCTGTGGTCCACCTGTTAAACCATCTCCCTCTGGATTTGCATGCAGCAGTGTAATAAACGTTTTCCTGAAGCACTTTCATTTGTCAGTGTGGAGGAGGGAGGGAGTGAGGGATCTGGGATGGACAGGCTCGATAAGTATAGGCTATTCATTTATGACAGAAGGGAATTAATTTGATTTGAGCCCTGATGAAAAATAACAAAGGAGTGCACTGTGCCACAGCTTGGAGTGAGTGACAGGCAGAGCCCAAAAATCCAATTAGAGTGACACTATTGCCAATTGAAGAGACAATTATCTGGTATCATATCAGATACATTAACATTTGTGGTTGTCAATGCCTACAATGACATTTTGATACATTTGTGTTACATTTTCTTAATACATCACATATACCATATGTACACTCTCTCACTCGCTGTCACGCGCACACACACACACACAAGTACGCACACATGCAAGCACGCATGCACGCACACATACAATTCCATCACAAAATCATTCATAAATACACATATGATGTATGTCTCAATTGAGCGTAAATGTAACTAAAACCTCACCTGCCCAATGGAATATATGTAGCAGTTCTCACATAGCAGTAAAAATGTCCTGAAATTATTAGTAGCAGTGCAGTGCATCTCTAACAGTCTTTTCAATCAACTGAAGCAACTAATATTCAAATAAAACAAAGACTAAATATCTTACACAAACACTATGGAAAACTATAGCAAATGTCTTTACAAGTAGAATTCATACAACAATATCATCTGTCAACTTGCATGAGGTACTGACATATCCACAAACAGCAATTAATCGACGGAGGGAAGCCAGGAGCTCTCACAACAGAAGTACATGTTTCATTATGAAAGAAAGAAGAACAACAACAACTACAACATTGTTATCTTGAGGTAGAACATTGACTTCAGCGCTTTGAAGTGCTTTCCGTTAGATTTTTTAAAATTTTTTTCGCTTCGACAAGCAGGAGAGCGGCGGTTCTTGACATCTGAGGTAGCGTGGCACCTGTTCTCGTGTTTTTCGAACCGATCGCTCTACATGTAAAAGTAACTGAACACAAGGGGAAGAGACGCATCCAAAAGGTTTCCCACAACACATTCATTCCGGCTGAGGTAGGTTTTTGTTGAATCCTAAGGTTCACATAGCCAAGTTTAGAGCCTGTATGAAGGCCGAGAACTAATAAAAAACCATTGATATCACTGAAAATAAAAGTCCTGAGACAGAGAATATATGAAATCACTGGAAGAAGGCCTTAGTCTTCGTTGGATACGTTTGTGGAATCATTGGTAGGCTAAGAGTAGGCAGCAGTCTGACGTTGAAAGAAAAAGTAGAAATAACACCAATAACTTATAACCATTTTGTGAGATAGTAGAGAAATAAAAACATATTAAACTCGGAGATAAAATGATGAGTGTATAACAAAGACATTCTGGGCATCTATTCTGTGTGCTGCCGGCAACCAGAAAATTAAGGAAGTACGAAAAACACTTCATTCACCTGCCAAAGCTAAAACATTGCTGTCCATCACAAAAGCGCACCAAAAACCTAGGCCGGGGACACCTCCAAGAACGAGTCCAAGACCCCTATAACTTTTCCAGAGGCTACTTATTTAACTTATCAATAATACAATTCTTTGCACAAAGGAAAACTAATATGAAAAGAAATACTTAGGTCGACCTGAGAGTGAGAAGAGTCTGAGGTGACACTGTGACCATGTCACAGACTTGACCTTCATGCTTCTATCAGGCCTGGTCCTGCTGGGTGACTCCGGCCACGGCTCTGTCACTTGTCCCCCGGCCCTCTGCTGGAGGCCTCTGGAACTGCGTCTCTCTGTCCCCCTCCACGACAAGGCTGAAGTCATCCAGCGGCAGAGTGGACAACTGGGTCTCGTTCAGCGCACAGGACACCAGGGAGCTATCCAACTGGAAACACACACACACACAGTAATGTAGTTAAAGATGGAACGCGTAGTAGGGGAAACAGCGCCACCATCCGCACAACTGCCGTTGTTATTGTTTTGTTGACGAGGTGAGGAGCGTCCTGGTGAAAATAATTGCAGTACAAATTGTGCTGTTCTATCGCGTGTGCAGAGGGAAAAAACAGTGTTAGTTGTTTGCAGTAAATTCTTTGTTGTTGTAATATCCTTAACGGGCGTGGCAGTTTCACCATTTAAGGATTCCAGCTTTAATATGGTCATTTAGAAAATGGCCAATCAAATGTAAATATAGCCCATTGCATCATTATGGATTTGGATAAATTGAACTCCTATGACTTGATTTCAGTTGAGTACTTGGTGCTTTTGAGCTGTTACCCAGTGTCAGGCCATCTACTCACCATGCGTGAACTGTCAGCTAGGTCTCCACAGTGGGACGGTCCTGAGAAGAGTCTCTCCAGCTCGTTGCTGTCTCCCCTGCTCTTCCCAGCAATGCTGCCGTTCCCTTCCATGCCTGACCTGCTCACCCCGTTTAGGGCCAGGGCCCCCTGGGAGGAGGAGGACGACTCCAGGGCAATGTTACGCCTGGCCTGGGGGGTGGCCTGCACTGTCTTACACGTCATCAACCTGGAGGAACACAAAAGCCCACCGTCAGGCCCCAGGCTAGGATCAAGCCCACACAGACACACATAGCCCCCTTGTTGTTGCACCCACACTCACCTCCCCCTGTAGCTGAACATGAGGAATAGCATGCAGAAGACGATGCAGGTGACTCCTATATGGATGCCGATGACGATGCCGGTTGTAGAGGTCTTGCTCTGTTCATCCTTCACACAGTCACAGGGGGTGTTCAGCACTGTAGAGACACACACACACAGCCCAGTAAGGATTTACATACACACAGAGAAACAAAGCTGTCATACAGTACACCACAATCTAATCTAGTGCCTCCAGCCAGACTACCAATGCTGTGGCAGCATGGAGTGATCCCGCCAAAAGAGAGCTGTAAACACACAACAACCTGCATGAGGCCTCTTCAACGCTGCTCTGGAAACATTACAGGACGTGTGAGCCATGGTTTGCGTGAGTGTTTGTGTGTGTGTGGCAGCAGGCAGTCACCTGATTTCTCCACAGCCTCCTTCAGTGAGACGAAGCGCATGGTGGCGTTGCCGTCTCCGTGTTGGTTGAAGGCCAGAACCTTAATCTCATACACCAGGGTTGGATCTGAGGAGAGGAGGATCAGAGAGAGAGAGCAGTTGAGACATATAGCTATATGAATAGAGTTGGCTTCTAATGTACTATCATTCAAGGCATCACTTCAAATACATTGACTGTGTAACAATCCCTTCAACACATCTCCATGGATAATCCTACCCCCAGCCCCCAGCCTATGTCCCCCATCTCACCAAGCTGAGTGATGTTGTACTGGGTGACGTTGCGGGTGAAGGTGAGTGGTCCAGTGAAGAGGGGGGTGTGGACTCTCCTATAGTACAGCCTGAAGCCCTCATGTTGGCCCATCTTAGAGGATGGCTCCCACACCGCCTGCACCACACTGCTGTTCACCAATTTAATGAATAGTGACGGTGGTGCTGGCACTGAAACACACACACACACACACAGACACACACACACACACACACACACACAATGCTGTTAGAAACCCCTAAACATCCACATAACAAAAATAAACGACATGATATATAAAATTATACACCCGCAGTCAGGCTTGTTAAGTCAACCATGTTTTAGTCTATAAAACAGGTTTTTAGTACTTTCTCAGTATATCTCAGTCAGGTATGAGTCTACTGTACTACCGACTCCTGTAGGTGTTTTACAGAACCTTTACAATAAACAACTCATAAAAACCTTTTTTGGTCCATATAATTACCACCAATTAACTTCTTAGCAGTGAGCGTTTATGTCTGTGTGTGTAAGTCTGTGTGTGTGCTGTGTGCATATGCTCATGTGTGTGTGTGTGGGTGCTCTGTTTGTGTTTGTGCAAGTGTGTGTGTATGTGTTCAAGTGTGTGCGTTCCCAAGGCACACCTTCGCCCAGTGTGCTCTCGGTGGCGCTCTCGGAGGGCTTGCTGGCTCCACGGGACGTGTAGGCCTTCACATAGAAGGTATAGCTGGTGGAGGGCTCCAGATCCCCCACTACCTGCTGTAGAGTCACCTTACTGACGGCCTCCTGGTACTCCATCTCCACAAGGTCTGAGAGAGGGATGGAGAGAGCAATGGACGGGGGAGGGAGAAAGAGAGAGAAAAAAAGAGAGAAAGAGATTGTTTCATTTAACTATTATTTGTACACTGTAAAAAAATGTAGTTGTTTCAACTAATTATTACTAAGTAATTGGTTCCACAACATTTTTTAGGGGGTCGATCAGCTTTTATATTGCAGATAGATTGTGGCTTCTATCAATGTAATTATCTGCATAATTTCTCTGGTTTGCTGCAAATATATAATATATACAAATATATATATATATAAAACAATTATAATATATATATTTAAAATAATATGTATATATTTAAAATAATATATATATTATATATATATTATATATATATATATTATATATATATATATATTTATATATATTATATATATATATATATATTATATATATATTTTATATATATATATATATATATTATATATATATTTATATATATATATATATATATATATATATATATATATATATATATAGTATATATATATATTTTTAAAATATATTTTCCTAACCCTACCAGCCCTCCCCTATTTGGAGTAAACTAATGGACAACAATACTTCCAGTTTATACATACTATATACATTTTACAGACACAGCCTTTTTTCCACAGCCGTTTACTCAACTTTTGGACCAAGTGTTACCTGAACAACAAAAACATTTGTTGGCCCAAACTTTGCTCAAACTTTACAAAACTTAAGCAAAAATTAAGTACATTTAAAATGACGTGTTTGCTCAACTTGTCTCATATGTTCATTCAGCTATACATTATTTACACAGTGCTTTTCAACTTACATATTTGACATACATGTTTACATTGTGCATTTATCAGTATTCAACATGTCCTCACGTGGGATTTGAACTCAGAACCTCTTGGTTCATGGTATTCCAATCTTCCTGCTACGCCACCATGTCTGCGTCATTCAGCAGTTAATCTGACTATTCTCTCATCATTGATTTGATTTACTTACTTCACAAATGCTTGGTTTTTCTGTATAGTTGGCATATTACTCTGTTTTAATATTACTCCTTAATCACTATAATAAATACAATAGTTTTTCTAGAGTGTACTTTTAACAGAGCTGAGATTTACTTTGAAGTGCAAAGTGTAGCAATAGAGGTGAAATCAGTCATTGGACTGCTGTGAACCAAGAGGTTGTGAGTTCAAATCCCAGGGAGGACATGTTGAATATGAATTTCTGTATAAATTCACATGTACAATATCAAATATGTAAGTTGAAAATATTATATGTTAAAAGCACTGTGTGTAACTAGTTCCACAGCCTTTTTTAGTTAAGATGCCCAAATAATAATTTTTAGTTGAATTAACATGAGACAATTTGAGCAAACACATCATTTTAAGTTGACTGAATTTTTCCCTACATTATTTTTTTTTGGGGGGGGGGTAATACTTGTGCCTAAAATTTTTGTAAACAAAAAAATGGCTGTGGAACTAGTTACTTAATAATAATTAGTTGATACAATTAGATTTTTTTTATAGTGTACTGTCAGGATTACTGCATTTGGTAATAGGGACTGTGAACAACAGAGCTGAGTGAATCGAGGGGGTGGCTCTAGGTGAGTGCTTGTTAAATTTGAAGAAAGAGGGGGGTGTAGGGGGAGGGGGTTACAGTGCGTTATGGCCCTTAAGTCAAAGTTACTCACCCATAACCACTATCTACCTCTAGCCCTCAGCCCATTGGGGCAGCCTGTCTTTGGTAGGTAATTAAAGCAGTTCCTATGGGCTAGCCCCTGGGGCCTTTAATTATACATCTGATAGCACTACAGAGGAGAGAGCAGCAGCTGTGCCTGGGTGACGTATTCTGTTACTGCTGCACACACACTCATACAGAAACACACATGCACGCACGCACGCACGCAACCACACACACATACTGTACGTGCGCACACACACACGCAACCACACGCAAACACACATATGTGCACACACACACACACTGGAGATTGCCACACCACCAGACCTCACAACCCCAGCAAATAAACATTAACATGCCAACATAAAATGTTGTCTCATTCAATTATCAATTAAAAGCCACTTTTATGGCTCCTCTATAGGAAGGAAGGGGATGGCAGAGCGACCATCCATCCTGGTGTGGATGGAGTACGTTCTCCCTGCTCTCTCCTTCCTCCTATCTCCTGCTGTCGCCTGTTTTCTCATTCTCTACCTCTTACTCTGTTCTCTCTTGCTCTTTCATCCTCTCCCCTGTTCTCTCCTTCACTTTTTAGCTTCCTCCTTCCCTTCTGCTTTCTCCTGCTCTCTCTTCCTCTCCCCTACTCTCTCATCCTCTCCCCTACTCTCTCATCCTCTCCCCTACTCTCTCACCTCCTCTTCCTTTCCCCTCCTCTCTCACCTCCTCTTCCTGCTCCCAGCTCAGTGAGGGCCCAGGGGAAGAGGAGCTAGAGGGGTGATGCTGGAAGATAAGCTGTAGTCAGCCCTGGGGGAGCCAGCCTCCCAAGCCTCCCCTCCATTACACACAGAACACTCTACCTACTGTACATACCACACTCACTACTGTTCTGTATCATCTCCTAACCCCACACGGAGGGCAGCCATCCCATTAACCTCAGTAAAATAACATACGTCACATAGAGAGCTAATGCATGGACATGGAATCACTGGTCACTTTAAATGGAACACTAGTCACTTTAATAATGTTTACATACTGTTTTACTCGTTTCATATGTATATACTGTATTCTACTGTATTTTAGTCAATGCCACTCAGACATCGCTCGTCCTAATATTTATATATTTCTTAATTCCATTCTTTTACTTTTAGATTTGTGTGGAATGTTGTGAATTGTTAGATACTACTGCACTGTTGGAGCTAGGAACACAAGCATTTCGCTACACCCGCAATAACATCTGCTAAATATGTGTATGTGACCAATAACATTTGATTTGATTTGCATATAAGCAAAATACCTTTTTTCAGGCGATAGCTAGATGGTACAGTATGTACTACAATGACTGGATAACATCCGGTCTCCCCATAGTGAACCAGTTCATCTGAGCCAGAGCAGTATTGTGTGTTCTATTGGTGTGTTAGAGATGGTGTTAGCCACTAACCTGTGGTCCTGCGGATGTGGAGCACGTAGCCGATGATCTCCTGAGTGTTCTGGGCAGGCTCCTTCCAGGACACCTGGATGGCGGTGGGTGAGAGGGCCTCGGCCCGCACCAGACTGGGCATCCCTGGCAGGCCGTCTGCCCACAGCACGGTGAGACGGGCACTGGCCTGGGTGGAGCCGGCACTGTTCTCAGCGATGCACTGGTAGATGGCTTCGTCCTCCTGACTGACGCCATAGATGGTCAGCGTGCTGGAGGAAGAAGAGGAGAGAGGGAGGAAGAGGAGGACGAGGAGGAGGAGGGAAGAAGGAGGGATAAAGGAGGAGGGAGGAAATGATGAAGAGGAGGAAGAGGGAAAGGAAACATTGGAAAGACGTGAGTCTCTGGTTTGCAGCAAGATGGATTCGGATATTATTGGGTAGTGCAGAGAAAGCAAACAGTAAGCTCTCAGAGATGATTATTGATTTAGAAGATGACTGTATTGTGCGTGTGGTGGCATTTTCTGAGGAAAACAAAGCCGGCAGAACCTGACAAGGGCTTTGTTTAAAACTCTCACAGCAGGCAGTCAAGCAAACAATAGAATACTGTATGAAATCCTTCTGTGTAGCATCTGAATAAAAGTCTTATTTACAGTACACCAGTAGGAGGGCATTTCTATTAGCCTGTTCCCTCCTCTTTGTCTGTCTCAATCCTAAGCAGATACACTGTCACTACAGAATGAGCCTCCTGGGTGTGGTATAGTAATAAGACAGGTAATAAACACAACAAACAAAACAAACACAAACACTGTCTGTGTACAGTAGCAGTGTGTGGTGTGTGTGTGTGTGTGTGTGTGTAGATGTGAATGGTGCCTTACTGTATCTATCCAGAATGAAACTGCTAATCCACCCCCACTTTTCCCTCTTTCCCTCGCTCTTCCCCCATTCTTCCCTCCCTCCCACCTTCCCTCCCTCCCTCCCTCGTTGCTGGAGGATGGGATGGAGGTGGGGGTGCACACCTAACTGCCCTGTTTTCAATTTTTCCTCGTTCCACCCTTCTTCCCCTCTGCCTCCCTTACAATCCCTCCTTCCTCCCTCTATCTGCCGTTGCTGGAGGATGGCGTGATGGTGTGTGTGTGTGTGTGTGTGTGTGTGTGTGTGTGTAGGATGAGGTGATGGTGTGTGGGGGGTGGAGGGTATAGGGGGGTATTATTAGAGCTGAATACATAATCATCTGCTCTTCTCCCCTTAATCCTGAGGGGATGAGAAAATAAAAGATTTAACACAGAGGAGCATAATATGGAAATGAACCCCTCCAGCATATTGCTTTTTTTTTGGGATAGACACTGACAGCTAGTGTGAGAAGTGCATTTTTGAAAAGCTTCAAGGTGGGAGTGTAAGATCAATCACTGCTTGCAAATAAATGGAGGAAGAAATAATTTTTTTTACGCCTTATATTCTATCCATTTCTCACGTCCTGCCTGCTGATTAGGTCTACTATTCTACAAACAGTGATCAAACACTAACTTAAATCTAGCTCCTCTCTCCGTATCATTGTGTGTCTGACTCCAGATGACTTAGATAATAATATATGTATTCACTAACTGTAAGTCGCTCTGGATAAGAGCGTCTGCTAAATGACTAAAATGTAAATGTTAGATACAGTGGGGGAAAAAAGTATTTAGTCAGCCACCAATTGTGCAAGTTCTCCCACTTAAAAAGATGAGAGAGGCCTGTAATTTTCATCATAGGTACACGTCAACTATGACAGTCAAAATGAGGAAAAAAAATCCAGAAAATCACATTGTAGGATTTTTTATGAATTTATTTGCAAATTATGGTGGAAAATAAGTATTTGGTCACCTACAAACAAGCAAGATTTCTGGCTCTCACAGAACTGTAACTTCTTCTTTAAGAGGCTCCTCTGTCCTCCACTCATTACCTGTATTAATGGCACCTGTTTGAACTTGTTATCAGTATAAAAGATACCTGTCCACAACCTCAAACAGTCACACTCCAAACTCCACTATGGCCAAGACCAAAGAGCTGTCAAAGGACACCAGAAACAAAATTGTAGACCTGCACCAGGCTGGGAAGACTGAATCTGCAATAGGTAAGCAGCTTGGTTTGAAGAAATCAACTGTGGGAGCAATTATTAGGAAATGGAAGACATACAAGACCACTGATAATCTCCCTCGATCTGGGGCTCCACACAAGATCTCACCCCGTGGGGTCAAAATGATCACAAGAACGGTGAGCAAAAATCCCAGAACCACACAGGGGGACCTAGTGAATGACCTGCAGAGAGCTGGGACCAAAGTAACAAAGCCTACCATCAGTAACACACTACGCCGCCAGGGACTCAAATCCTGCAGTGCCAGACGTGTCCCCCTGCTTAAGCCAGTACATGTCCAGGCCCGTCTGAAGTTTGCTAGAGTGCATTTGGATGATCCAGAAGAGGATTAGGAGAATGTCATATGGTCAGATGAAACCAAAATATAACTTTTTGGTAAAAACTCAACTCGTCGTGTTTGGAGGACAAAGAATGCTGAGTTGCATCCAAATAACACCATACCTACTGTGAAGCATGGGGGTGGAAACATCATGCTTTGGGGCTGTTTTTCTGCAAAGGGACCAGGACGACTGATCCGTGTAAAGGAAAGAATGAATGGGGCCATGTATCGTGAGATTTTGAGTGAAAACCTCCTTCCATCAGCAAGGGCATTGAAGATGAAACGTGGCTGGGTCTTTCAGCATGACAATGATCCCAAACACACCGCCCGGGCAACGAAGGAGTGGCTTCGTAAGAAGCATTTCAAGGTCCTGGAGTGGCCTAGCCAGTCTCCAGATCTCAACCCCATAGAAAATCTTTGGAGGGAGTTGAAAGTCTGTGTTGCCCAGCGAGAGCCCCAAAACATCACTGCTCTAGAGGAGATCTGCATGGAGGAATGGTCCAAAATACCAGCAACAGTGTGTGAAAACCTTGTGAAGACTTACAGAAAACGTTTGACCTGTGTCATTGCCAACAAAGGGTATATAACAAAGTATTGAGAAACTTTTGTTATTGACCAAATACTTATTTTCCACCATAATTTGCAAATAAATTCATTAAAAATCCTACAATGTGATTTTCTGGATTTTTTTTTCTCATTTTGTCTGTCATAGTTGACGTGTACCTATGATGAAAATTACAGGCCTCTCTCATCTTTTTAAGTGGGAGAACTTGCACAATTGGTGGCTGACTAAATACTTTTTTCCCCCACTGTATGTCTGCAGCTGTTTAAACGGGCTGGAGGTGTCCACACAGACAAATGTGCCACATCAGTCTTTACTACCATTCCAGGGCACCTCTCTGGCCGTTCATCTCAACGTGGGAGAAACAGGAAATTCTAGTCCAGGAGTCAGGGGCCAGTTTGTTCATGCTGTAGGTGTGTGGTCTCTGAATGAGAAAACTGTGGGTGTTCTACAGGTTTTTCCGATTCAGTGAACAAAGTCGTTGTCATAGAAAGACTGAAGGAATTCAAGGACACAACATGAGCATAAGGAGAGGATCATAGTGTACCTTTAGGGTTGCTGGTTTGATTCCCCAAGCCGACTAGGTGAAAATTACTTAAACGTAAATGCCTACAGTACCAGTCAAGTTTGGACACACCTACTCATTCATGAGTTTTTCTTTATTTTTACTATCTTCTGTATACCCCCCCTTACCTTGTCACAACACAACTGATTGGCTCAAACGCATTAAGATTCACTTTTAAGAAGGCACACCTGTTAATTGAAATGCATTCCAGGTGACTACCTCATGAAGCTGGTTGAGAGAATGCCAAGAGTGTGCAAAGCTGTCATCAAGGCAAAGGGTGGCTATTTGAAGAATCTCAAATATAAAATATATTTTGATTTGTTTAACCTCTACGGGATCGGTGTCCCGTATACGGGATGGTTGAGCTAATGTGCGCTAATGTGATTAGCATGACTGTTGTAAGTAACAGCAAACTTTCCAGGACATAGACATGTCTTATATGGGCAGAAAGCTTAAATTCTTGTTAATCTAACTGCACTGTCTAATTTGCAGTAGCTATTACAGTGAACAAATACCATGCTATTGTTTGAGGAGATTGCACAACAACAACAAAAAACTGGTTTGATACATTCACCTCTGAAGGTAAATAATGTACTTACATTCAGTAATCTTGCTCTGATTTGTCATCCTGAGGGTCCCAGAGATAAAATGTAGCATCGTTTTGTTTGATAAATTCCATTTTTATATTCAAATGTAGGAACTGGGTTCTACAGTTTGAACCCTTGCTGTCTCTGGCTCCACACCCACCGATCTAGATGTGTGAAAGTTAGTGTATAAGCTAATGATCCATCATGTATGACATTCCTGGGAGTGTGTAAACTTACATTTTGTATTACCATATCATTTTTATATGTTCTCTATAGTTATGTACTTGATAATGTATCAATTGACCAATTCGGCACATTTGCGCAGACTTGATACAAAATAGTCCAGTATTGCAATGCTTCACTGGATCAATCTGAAACTTTGCACACACACTGCGCCTAAACTGCAATATTATATTGTGGCCTTTCTCTTGCATTTCAAAGATGATGAAAAAAATAGAAAACGCTTGTTTTTTTGTTTGTATTATCTTTTGCCAGATCTAAAGTGTTATATTCTCCTACATTAATTTCACATTTCCACAAACTTCAAAGTGTTTCCTTTCAAATGGTATCAATATGCATATCCTTGCTTCAGGTCCTAAGCTATAAGCAGTTAGATTTGGGTATGTCATTTTAGGCGAAAATTGATAAAAAAAGGTTAACACTTATTGGTTACTACATGATTCCATATGTGTTATTTAATAGTTTTGATGTCTTCACTATTATTCTACAATGTAAAAAATAGTAAAAATAAAGAAAAAACGCTTAAATGAGTAGGTGTGTCCAAACTTTTGACAGGTAGTGTATACTGAACCCTCACAATAGAGTCCCACTGTGGAGGTGTCATAATACCAATAAAACCTAGTGGTCAAACAAGGAAATGGTTCCAATTGCTTTTCCCATAGGGGATTTTAGAAACACTTAAAATAAGGGCTGTGTTTCGTGTAGGCTTACTCTGGCGTGACGTTTTGATAACCATGAAAAACCTAAATCTCTCTCAGACAAGGTGACTTTTATCAATATTTTGCATCTAACCCTAACCCTTTTCCCCACCTTAACCTAATTCTCCTAACCTGCTAAATACATTTTCCTAACCTGCTGCGTAAGTTGTCCTAACCTGCTACGAAAAGTCAAATCTGACAAAAGCTGTATCCTTTCTAGTCAAAACCCTCCTGAGGCACACCTTCCTTCTCCTTCTCCAGGCCAATCTCACCTTTGACCTCTCAGGTGGCAGCAGTCAAGTGCCCTCAGTCGTCACATTTCTGACAGCCTTTCAAGTGAAGGATGGATGGAGTGTTTTCAGCCAGGCAACCTGACCAGACGCCACAGACACACACCAAAGAGGCCCCAAGGGAGGAGCTACTGAACGTCAGCCTGGCTCGAAAAGATCAGAGCAGGAAGGGGATTCTGGGAAATTTCACAAGGCACTGCATATTTCAGACAGTCAAGCAGCAGGCCCCTGGCCCTGTAGTCCCCCAACACTGTTCTCTCTCCCAGTTTACACACACACACACACACCAGGGTTTCTGTTAGGAAAAGGTGGCGCCGGACATTTGACCGGCAACATTTTAATTTACCGGACATTTGAGAAATGTACATCCCAACGATCTCGGATAGCA
This sequence comes from Coregonus lavaretus, assembly GCF_964263955.1. Lineage (NCBI taxonomy): Eukaryota > Metazoa > Chordata > Actinopteri > Salmoniformes > Salmonidae > Coregonus > Coregonus lavaretus. The sequence goes on from NC_140024.1 coordinate 11,263,219, forward strand.
TGGACCCAATTGAATCTCGACTTACGTAGTACGAGCAATGAGGGAAAAGTCGGAGGTTGTATTCGCTAGAAGTTTTTATTAAAAGTATGAATTTAAGCACCCCGCGGAAGGACCGCAGTTGTACAGGAAATAAATAGGTACAGGTAAGTGTTTTCAGAATATAATGTTTACATACTGTTTTACCCACTTCATATGTAAACTCAGCAAAAAAAGAAACGTCCTCTCACTGTCAACTGCATTTATTTTCAGCAAACTTAACATGTGTAAATATTTGTATGAACATAACAAGATTCAACAACTGAGACATAAACTGAACAAGTTCCACAGACATGTGACTAACAGAAATGGAATAATGTGTCCCTGAACAACGGGGGCAGAACACTGACATTCCTGTCTTGCAGGAAATCACACACAGAACAAGCAGTATGGCTGGTGGCATTGTCATGCTGGAGGGTCATGTCAGGATGAGACTGCGGGAAGGGTACCACATGAGGGAGGAGGTTTTCTTCCCTGTAACGCACAACGTTGAGATTGCCTGCAATGACAACAAGCTCAGTCCGATGATGCTGTGACACACCGCCCCAGACCATGACGGACCATCCACCTCCAAATTGATCCCGCTCCAGAGTACAGGCCTCGGTGTAAACTCATTCCTTCGACGATAAACGCAAATCCGACCATCACCCCTGCTGAGACAAAACCGCGACTCGTCAGTGAAGAGCACTCTTTGCCAGTCCTGTCTGGTCTAGCGATGGTGGGTTTGTGCCCATAGGCGACGTTGTTGCCGGTGATGTCTGGTGAGGACCTGCCTTACAACAGGCCTACAAACCCTCAGTCCAGCCTTTCTCAGCCTATTGCGGACAGCCTGAGCACTGATGGAGGGATTGTGCGTTCCTGGTGTAACTCGGGCAGTTGTTGTTGCCATCCTGTACCTGTCCCGCAGGTGTGATGTTCAGATGTACCGATCCTGTGCAGGTGTTGTTACATGTGGCCTGCCACTGCGAGGACGATCAGCTGTCCGTCCTGTCTCCCTGTAGCGCTGTCTTAGGCATCTCACAGTACGGACATTGCAATTTATTGCCCTGGCCACATCTGCAGTCCTCATGCCTCCTTGCAGCATGCCTAAGGCACGTTCACGCAGATGAGCAGGGACCCTGGGCATCTTTCTTTCAGTAGAAAGGCCAACATTTTCATAACTGTGACCATAATTGCCTACCGTCTGTAAGCTGTTAGTGTCTTAACGACCGTTCCACAGGTGCATGTTCATGAATTGTTTATGGTTCATTGAACAAGCATGGGAAACAGTGTTTAAACCCTTTACAATGAAGATCTGTGAAGTTTTTTGGATTTTTGATCTTTGAAAGAATAATGATCTTTGAAAGACAGGGTCCTGAAAAAGGGAGGTTTCTTTTTTTGCTGAGTTTATATACTGTATTCTAGTCAAGGCTCATTTAACTACTGATGTACATACCTTTCCTTTTCATATACTTCCCATAATGTCTATACACACCATCATCTACTGTACATATATATTTATATTCCAGACTCTGACATTGCTCATTTAAATATTTATATATTTCTTAATTCCTTTCTTTCAATTTTTGGGATTACTGTGTGTTGTTTTGTATTGTTAGGTATTACTGCACTATTGAAGCTAGGAACATAAGCATTCCGCTACACCCACGATAGCATTTGCAAAATATGTGTACACAACCAATAAAATGTAATTTAATTTAATTTGAATTTACATTTTTACAAGAATCGACTGATGGGGGCTCAATGTTGCTGCTAGAAAATCCCACGACCAGTTATCAAAACTCAACTCCGACCTCGATATAAGAGAACAGAGTTGAGCATTCAGCTAGCGACATTCCTGCCCCTCTTCCCGGAGACCTTTTGCTTTGAGGGTGGATGTGTCTGAGACCAGACTTATAACGTGACTCCTGTGCTATACTCTCTTCAGCAGCTCCGACTACCAACCACTGGGCTGGCAGGCAGACTGAGGAACCAGATGCTGCTGCTCTCTAGCTTTGTGTCAATCATCTGACAGATAACACAGAGAGTCTTTGACTAGAGAAAGAAAGAAAATATAGCTACTTCAGTCAGAGGAACAATGGCATCACACAGGAGGACCACCAACGCACAAAGGCTTTGAAGAGAGAGAGAGAAAGAGAGCGAGAGAGAGAGAGAGAAACTGAGAAAAACTGAGAAAAATAGAGAAAAGGAGAGAAAGAGCATCCCAGAAAAAGAGAGTGAGAGAGAAAAGCATCCCTGAAAACAGGGAAAAAATGAAGTTCGAGAGAGCATCTTAGAAACAAAAAGAGAGCGCGTGTGTGTGAGTGGAGAAGAAAATATCTGTGTTTGGGCCATCTGCCTGGCCTTGCTGTCATGACAGACCGGCAGGTTGACAGCATCATTTACTCATCAGTTCAAGGCCACTTCACCGACTGATGGATCATCCCCAGGCTGGGTGAGGGGGCTGGAGCTGTGTGGGCTCACTGGGCTGGGGATATAGGACTGGATGGGCTCACTGGGATGGGGCTGGGGCTAGGGTGGGCTCACTGGGCTGAGGCTGGGACTATGGTGGGCTCACTGGGCTGGGGCTGGGGTGCTGTGTGGGCTCACTGGTTTCAGTGGGCTGGGGGCGAGGGCGATGGGGAGGGTTCTGTTGTTCAGCCACTGGGGCCGTGTGTTTGCAAAGTTGTCACTGAACGGAGGCCCGTGAAAGGCAAGGGGTGGCCATTCCAGTTCTCACCACTCTAAACTAGAGAGAGGGAGGGAGGGGAAAAGGGAAGAAAGGAGGGAACGGGGGGGGGGGGGGGGGGGGGAGAGCAGGGGCTTTGAAGAGGGAGGAGCGATGAGCTGTCTCTGGCTCACGGAAGGCCCACGGAAATGACTGATTGCAGGCAGGGTTAGAGGTCAAGGCCAATGCCCAGGTCCCAGCTCCCTGGAATCACAAGACGGGGCTTCCAAATGGGTTAAGAACAGCCCACAGAAGGAAAAAAAGGGGTAAATATTTCCTTTGAATAGGTTCAGCTACACACAAAAAAAAATGCAGCCCAGTGAAATATTCCTTGAGGGAGTAGGATACATTTACATTTTAGTCATTTAGCAGACGCTCTTATCCAGAGCAATTTACAGGTAGTGAGTGCATACACTATTATTTTTTTATATTTTCTCATACTGGCCTCCCGTGGGAATCGAACCCACAACCCTGGCGTTGCAAACACCATGCTCTACCAACTGAGCTACATCCCTGCCGGCCATTCCCTCCCATACCCTGGGCCAATTGTGCGCCACCCCATGGGTCTCCCAGTCGCGGCCGGCTACGACAGAGCCTGGATTCGAACCAGGATCTCTAGTGGCACAGCTAGCACTGCGATGCAGTGCCTTAGACCACTGCGCCACTCGGGATACATCTCCTCACTGAAACTTACTCACACAAATAAATCATAGAAGTCTTCATTCCCCATAAAAACATAGGAGAAGATTAGTCTTGCCCTCAGTTTACAGTCAATCCTCACCTGTCAAAACTATTCCACAAATCATGCCATTTCTACAACATATACTAGGTTGACATTCTACCCAGAAACTATGTTACTTTGCAATTTCAGATCACTGTCTGACAGTGTTTGATAATTAGCCTACTGGTTCAGATTATCCTGACTATGTCATGGCCGGGCCAGGCCTGTTTAGATATTCCTAGTAACAGTCTTTTCATAAGTGTACTCTCCTGAAAGCGGCCAGGGCAGCACATTCTGAGGCCATGATTCTAATGGAGGTCAGCCAGACAAAAAAAAAAAAAAAAAAAAAGAAAGAAGGGGAATCTAAAGAGGCAAAAACTAGGATGGGTTGCTAATATGACTAGGATTGTGTCTTTGGCTTCTGGACAACGAAAGAAAGTTGATATGAAAACCAATAGAACAGCAGAGAAATGCCAGATTTCAATGGTATATGAGAGGAAGCCTTTATAAAATAATTGCCTCCACGTTTCTATGGTTAGATTTTGCCTAGGCTACTTTGAAGCAAGGTAAGACATGGCTCATAATATGAAAAATGAGGTTTCAAACAATTAAGTATATGTTTTCAAAATGCATACTGCTTCCAGCTCACATTGCAAAGTAGCGGGTGGCGTGCTGATAGCCTGCCTACCGTTACACACACACACACCACACACACACACACACACACACCACACACACACCACACACACACACACACACACCCCCACCCCGCTAGGGATGGTGGGAATATTCTAATTAAAATCTCACACTGCTAAGTAATCTTGCACAAAGGCAGGCCTCCAATATCAGATACAGGCTATCTATATCACAGCAGAAACAGTGAGCTGTAGGGGCATATCATTACCTCTGCCTTGCACCTGTAGGGAAGACTGGGGGCATGTTGAATGTGATTTTATATCCTTTCAATAATTTCTCCATAGGAAAGGAAAACAGCATGATCTGCTGTGATGACAACAGAAAATAAGAGCTACTTGGGTTTGAACTAGGCTTGCTTTGCTCGACCAACCTAGAGTGTGAGTTCCTTGAGCAATCTGACAAAGACTGTTCTGTAGAACTAATATTGTAGTGCACCAGATAGAGACTTAAGATGTGCTGTAGGAATGTATCAGAATAGCAATGAGGTAAGCTACCAGCCTCGCACCCAAACACTTACCTCACAACAGTAAAACTCCGCACATACTGTAGTCCTACTAAGTAAGTTAGGATGCCACGTAAAGTTATGTTCCATAAATGACTGGGCTGGCTACATTTCTTGTTTGGCTAACTCAGTTTATGAGCCAATTAGCTAATGGTAGTGCTGGAACTCTGGCCTCCATACTTAACTAGTCCCAGTGTAGTGGGTGTGATGCATGAGAGGCTCCAGAGACAGATGCAGAGCACCCCTCTCCATCTCTCTTTCTCTCTCTCCCTCCCTCCCTCGCTCTCCATCACTCTCTTTCCCTACAACACAGTCTGCTTTAGCCATCCAACACCAGCGCCTAATGTGCTCTCTCTCTCTCTCTCTCTCTCTCTCTCTCTCTCTCTCTCTCTCTCTCTCTCTCTCTCTCTCTCTTCTCTCTCTCTCTCTCCTCTCTCTCTCTCTCTCTCTCTCTCTCCTCTCTCTCTCTCTCTCTCTCTCCTCTCTCTCTCTCTCTCTCTCTCTCTCTCTCTCTCTCTCTCTCTCTCTCTCTCTCCCTCTTCTCTCTCTCTCTCTCTCTCTCTCTCTCTCTCTCTCTCTCTCTCTCTCTCTCTCTCTCTTCTCTCTCTGCCTGGCCCTCTCTTCTTTCTCTGTGACTGGTAGAGGAGAGCAGTGTGTCTGAGTGATGGTAGTGCCTAGGCCTCTCTCCCCCCAATGTACCACTAGGTCTAGAACACCTGCATCACTTACATGTACTTCACTGTCCCGCCTTTATTGATTTTCTTGTGCATATGTAATGTAATCACTTCACCATCCTTCGCATTTATAAATATTAACACAAACAGATGGATTCTCACTCATGCAAAACACGACTGGTGCACAGCACTGAACTTATCATGTATAATAAACCTGTATATAAAACAGAATTTCTTTCATTTCCCACAGCCAGAAATAAATCAAACCTATAAATCTTTCAAGGCTGACAGTTAAAATGTATGCATAATACGATCTCCCCTGTCTGCGTGAACAAATATAGTTATACCTCATATATAATGATATACTGTATATTCTTTGTGTTATGGGCTCTGGTCAAAAGTAGTGCACTATATAGGGAATAGCCACTGTGAAATCTTCAACAGGAAAACATCAAAACACATGCAGGACATTGATAGAATACCTTGAAAAGTAAGCGCACCAAATTCAGGAGAACCATCCAAGCATCCAGTAATCTGAGGTATTACTGAGCTATAACTCCTAGCTCTACCACATACCCTAGGCTATGTTTGGAGTCATGTTTACATGTTTGTAAGTCACTCTGGATAAGAGCGTCTGCTAAATGACTTAAATGTAAATGTACTCTTTGACCTGAATGAGAAGCATTCTGACATTGGTCACCAGGCTGTCTGGCTCCGTGTTTAACGGTTCTGGGGAAACACTGGTGGTGACAACCACTCAGGACAATAAAACAGCAAAGCTGCAAATACAGTAGCAGACCTTAATCATTATCATTACACAGAGCCACCCTCCCTAGACCTGGAGCCAGGCCAGTCCCAGCCCCATTACAACCCTCCCGTCTCTCCCTGCCTGCCTCAACCCGCCCGGCCCCACCACAATACTAAACACAATAACCTGGCCTCATCATCTCTCATATGGAGAATGTTAAATGACACAATAACCTGGCCGTGCCTTCTGTTCTGTTCCTGGAAATTCCACCAGACAGCCTTGGGAGCCGGTCCAGCAGTGAGTCGATAGATACCCTCGTAATGTAATGTTACAGCTCCATTTAAAACAAGTCAGTGTATCTCTTGGCAGACATCTTTGCCAGCTGTTTCATTAGCGCAGTAGATCAGATCAATCAAGAGAGAAATAATGGAGCGTTTGATTACGCCAATGACACTGCCAGCCATGCACATATGGGATGTAGCTTTGTTACAGTGGATAGATGGATGCATGAATGAATGGATATAGTGTTATTACAATACAGAATGAGTACAGTCCCTGTTACTGTCAGCACACAAGTCAATAGAACACATTTACTATCTGTATCTCTATGGCTGTACGTTAACTCACGTGTTGTTGTTCCTAAGTTTGACGTGCCCTCCAGGCTCCAGGATCTGCCCGTTCTTCAGCCAGGTGAGCTGGGGCACAGGGTCGCCCTGCGCCTGGCAGGTGAAGATAGCAAGTGGTGCCCACAGGCCGGGTGATGGACTGGGGAGGCTGCACAAACTCTGCTGGGGCTGTGGCAGATGCAGGGGAAACAAGGAAAGACAGATATTGAGCTACTTACAAACTGAATATCAAGTGCCTTGCTACATAGATACAGTAACTTGCTGACAGGGGCTTTCCCATTCCCCATACTATGCTGCACAACAACTATGTTTTTTCACCAGTGGTTTGAAAACATAAGCTACCAAGGTATTTTGAAAAAGAAGGAAGCTCCCAGAGCCTTCTAGAGAGAAGGGAAAGAGAGGAATGAAGGTGTATTATTCTGGGCCTAATCACATTTATCAGAACTAGATTGTGTGTGTGTGTGTGGGGGGGGGAATTAGCGACAGAGTTTAGCAACAAATGATTAGCTGAGGATCAGACTAACGTCATTAGAGCTGAGGAGAAGCAGATCTAGGAACCCAAAAAGAGAGGGAGGAGGAGGAAGAGGAAGAGGAGGAGAGGGAACAGGGAATCTGTTCACAAAACGGCCAACTACCTATTATAGAACACATAAACTGAGGTAAAAGGCAATGCAGCGCAGATACAGTATCTTTCCCCAAAAAGCCTTTCAGTATTGCACACTACACAACTACTGACCTTCAGCCTCCAGCCAATGATCCATCCCTCAATCTCTCCCCTCCCTAGGAGTCATTCTTTCCCTCCTCCCTGTGAGCTATGAGCCATGCTCCATTTGCTCTAATTGACACAGAGGTACAGGTAATGCAAATCTCTAATACCTCTTAATTAAACAGTGTTTAGTTTCGCCTCAAATTTGTGATTACGCTCCTCCCGGATCCGATCCGAGCTGTTGGTTGGTTTTGCTGTTGCTATTTCTGTTGGCGTAATTTATCTCCCCTCGTTATTCATCGCTACCCGTATTAATAGCCGCATCAATATTGTCATCCATGATAAGATAACTTGAGTTATTTTCCTAATAATTAGACTGCAATTAGGGATCATCTAGTCGTAATTTACAATGAGATCCTTCCCACAATCAGCAACTATTTTCCCTCCTACTCTCACATTCAGCAGGTTGATTTGCCTGTCAGCTATCCTTCTGTTTCTAATCTTTCTATCTATCCTATCTTCCCGTAAACAAACCCTCCCCTTTCTAGTTCTAGTTATTTAGCATCCTCTATCTATCTAATTCTAATTTTAAGAGAAGAGGTGTTATGATGGTTTTCTAATCTCAGCTATCTCCATACTGTATGTCACCCTGTCAGTAAAGGTGCCGGGACCTGAAATCTCACACCATTCTAGGTACTGTGGTATGATGAGGATTAGGTTGGCTCTATCCTCCTGTCCATCACTCTCTCCATCTCCCCTTTTATCTCTCTCTCTCATCTCGCTCTCTCTCTGTTCCTTTTCATCTCTCTCTCTCCATCTCTCTCTGTTTTCTCTTTAGAGGCTGTGTGTATGTAAGGAGGGGCTGGAGGGAAGGGCTGGAGGGGGGGCGGGGGATGTGTGTGTCAGGGAGAGTATTGATGTGCAATTTGTGGTGTGGGTCTGATCAGCACTCTTTCCCCCATTCCCTCTCTAACTTTCTCTCTCCCTCTTTCAATCCCCTCCTCTCTCTCTCTAACCCTTCTCTCTCTCCCTCTCCCCCTACTCTCTATTACTCTTCCCCCAATCTCTCTTCTTCCCTCTCTCTCTCCCTCTTCTCCTAATCTTCTCACTCTCTCTATTCCCTTCTCTCTCTCTCCCACTCTCTCTTTTTCCATTTCTCTCTCTCCTCGCCCCTCACTCTCCCGCTCTGAGGTAAATGAAGGGTAGTGCAGTGAGCAGAGGGGCCGCTGTGCCAACCATCTGGCCAGGAAGATCACATCAATTCTCTTAAGCAACAGCCTACCTTACTCTGAAATACGTCCAGGAGGAGAACACTGTTGCCATGTGAATATGAAGCAATGCTTCTTCAAGGATTTAGCCTTTAGTTACTTATTCATCATAAAACACATGTATTGTACAGTATATCTCATCAGATAGTTAGCTGAGGGCGCTTTCTAGTTTTCACTGATTGATAAAGAAACCATAGACATTGACACATGGGCAGGCCCTTTGGCCGTTAAGCATGTGAGGCAAACGCTGAATGCTTCCTACTCTGTGTCAGAAGGCCCTACCTGCACCCCTAACCACCTCCAATTGGTCAAATATGAGTAAGAAAATCACACAGCGAATGAGACACACACACATTTGTTTTACTAACCTTGTGTGGACCTAAAATTGATTTCCATTCAAAATCACACACACACACACACCAGTGGAGGCTGGTGGGAGGAGCTATAGGAGGACGGGTTCATTGTAATTGCTGGAATGGAAT
>NC_140024.1:11272584-11377066 GCF_964263955.1 Coregonus lavaretus
CCTAGGCCTCTCTCTCCCCCATGTACCACTAGGTCTAGAACACCTGCATCATTTACATGTACTTCACTGTCCCGCTTTATTGATTTTCTTGTGCATATGTAATGTAATCACTTCACCATCCTTCGCATTTATAAATATTAACACAAACAGATGGATTCTCACTCATGCAAAACACGACTGGTGCACAGCACTGAACTTATCATGTATAATAAACCTGTATATAAAACAGAATTTCTTTCATTTCCCACAGCCAGAAATAAATCAAACCTATAAATCTTTCAAAGGCTGACAGTTAAAATGTATGCATAATACGATCTCCCCTGTCTGCGTGAACAAATATAGTTATACCTCATATATAATGATATACTGTATATTCTTTGTGTTATGGGCTCTGGTCAAAAGTAGTGCACTATATAGGGAATAGCCACTGTGAAATCTTCAACAGGAAAACATCAAAACACATGCAGGACATTGATAGAATACCTTGAAAAGTAAGCGCACCAAATTCAGGAGAACCATCCAAGCATCCAGTAATCTGAGGTATTACTGAGCTATAACTCCTAGCTCTACCACATACCCTAGGCTATGTTTGGAGTCATGTTTACATGTTTGTAAGTCACTCTGGATAAGAGCGTCTGCTAAATGACTTAAATGTAAATGTACTCTTTGACCTGAATGAGAAGCATTCTGACATTGGCCACCAGGCTGTCTGGCTCCGTGTTTAACGGTTCTGGGGAAACACTGGTGGTGACAACCACTCAGGACAATAAAACAGCAAAGCTGTAAATACAGTAGCAGACCTTAATCATTATCATTACACAGAGCCACCCTCCTAGACCTGGAGCCAGGCCAGTCCCAGCCCCATTACAACCCTCCCGTCTCTCCCTGCCTGCCTCAACCCGCCCGGCCACCACAATACTAAACACAATAACCTGGCCTCATCATCTCTCATATGGAGAATGTTAAATGACACAATAACCTGGCCGTGCCTTCTGTTCTGTTCCTGGAAATTCCACCAGACAGCCTTGGGAGCCGGTCCAGCAGTGAGTCGATAGATACCCTCGTAATGTAATGTTACAGCTCCATTTAAAACAAGTCAGTGTATCTCTTGGCAGACATCTTTGCCAGCTGTTTCATTAGCGCAGTAGATCAGATCAATCAAGAGAGAAATAATGGAGCGTTTGATTACGCCAATGACACTGCCAGCCATGCACATATGGGATGTAGCTTTGTTACAGTGGATAGATGGATGCATGAATGAATGGATATAGTGTTATTACAATACAGAATGAGTACAGTCCCTGTTACTGTCAGCACACAAGTCAATAGAACACATTTACTATCTGTATCTCTATGGCTGTACGTTAACTCACGTGTTGTTGTTCCTAAGTTTGACGTGCCCTCCAGGCTCCAGGATCTGCCCGTTCTTCAGCCAGGTGAGCTGGGGCACAGGGTCGCCCTGCGCCTGGCAGGTGAAGATAGCAGTGGTGCCCACAGGCCGGGAGATGGACTGGGGAGGTTGCACAAACTCTGCTGGGGCTGTGGCAGATGCAGGGGAAACAAGGAAAGACAGATATTGAGCTACTTACAAACTGAATATCAAGTGCCTTGCTACATAGATACAGTAACTTGCTGACAGGGGCTTTCCCATTCCCCATACTATGCTGCACAACAACTATGTTTTTTCACCAGTGGTTTGAAAACATAAGCTACCAAGGTATTTTGAAAAAGAAGGAAGCTCCCAGAGCCTTCTAGAGAGAAGGGAAAGAGAGGAATGAAGGTGTATTATTCTGGGCCTAATCACATTTATCAGAACTAGATTGTGTGTGTGTGTGTGGGGGGGGAATTAGCGACAGAGTTTAGCAACAAAATGATTAGCTGAGGATCAGACTAACGTCATTAGAGCTGAGGAGAAGCAGATCTAGGAACCCAAAAAGAGAGGAGGAGGAGGAAGAGGAAGAGGAGGAGAGGGAACAGGGAATCTGTTCACAAACGGCCAACTACCTATTATAGAACACATAAACTGAGTAAAAGGCAATGCAGCGCAGATACAGTATCTTTCCCCAAAAAGCCTTTCAGTATTGCACACTACACAACTACTGACCTTCAGCCTCCAGCCAATGATCCATCCCTCAATCTCTCCCTCCCTAGGAGTCATTCTTTCCCTCCTCCCTGTGAGCTATGAGCCATGCTCCATTTGCTCTAATTGACACAGAGGTACAGGTAATGCAAATCTCTAATACCTCTTAATTAAACAGTGTTTAGTTTCGCCTCAAATTTGTGATTACGCTCCTCCCGGATCCGATCCGAGCTGTTGGTTGGTTTTGCTGTTGCTATTTCTGTTGGCGTAATTATCTCCCCTCGTTATTCATCGCTACCCGTATTAATAGCCGCATAAATATTGTCATCCATGATAAGATAACTTGAGTTATTTTCCTAATAATTAGACTGCAATTAGGGATCATCTAGTCGTAATTTACAATGAGATCCTTCCCACAATCAGCAACTATTTTCCCTCCTACTCTCACATCAGCAGGTTGATTTGCCTGTCAGCTATCCTTCTGTTTCTAATCTTTCTATCTATCCTATCTTCCCGTAAACAAACCCTCCCCTTTCTAGTTCTAGTTATTTAGCATCCTCTATCTATCTAATTCTAATTTTAAGAGAAGAGGTGTTATGATGGTTTTCTAATCTCAGCTATCTCCATACTGTATGTCACCCTGTCAGTAAAGGTGCCGGGACCTGAAATTCACACCATTCTAGGTACTGTGGTATGATGAGGATTAGGTTGGCTCTATCCTCCTGTCCATCACTCTCTCCATCTCCCCTTTTATCTCTCTCTCTCATCTCGCTCTCTCTCTGTTCCTTTTCATCTCTCTCTCTCCATCTCTCTCTGTTTTCTCTTTAGAGGCTGTGTGTATGTAAGGAGGGGCTGGAGGGAAGGGCTGGAGGGGGGCGGGGGGATGGTGGGTCAGGGAGAGTATTGATGTGCAATTGTGGTGTGGGTCTGATCAGCACGCTTTCCCCCATTCCCTCACTATCTTTCTCTCTCCCTCTTTCAATCCCCTCCTCTCTCTCTCTACCCTTCTCTCTCTCCCTCTCCCCCTACTCTCTATTACTCTTCCCCCAATCTCTCTTCTTCCCTCTCTCTCTCCCTCTCCTCCTAATCTCTCTCACTCTCTCTTATTCCTTCTCTCTCTCTCCCCACTCTCTCTTTTTCCATTTCTCTCTCTCGCCCCTCACTCTCCCGCTCTGAGGTAAATGAAGGGTAGTGCAGTGAGCAGAGGGCCGCTGTGCCAACCATCTGGCCAGGAAGATCACATCAATTCTCTTAAGCAACAGCCTACCTTACTCTGATCAAAACAGCTGTCCGGATGGCGGGAGGGAGTCGGCCGTATGCTGCTCCTCTATATAGTCACTGAGGCCTTATCACCATAACAACCCTCTCATAGCCAGACAGTCAGTCAGTCATATGCGCCCCGACTGTGAAATACGTCCAGGAGGAGAACACTGTTGCCATGTGAATATGAAGCAATGCTTCTTCAAGGATTTAGCCTTTAGTTACTTATTCATCATAAAACACATGTATTGTACAGTATATCTCATCAGATAGTTAGCTGAGGGCGCTTTCTAGTTTTCACTGATTGATAAAGAAACCATAGACATTGACACATGGGCAGGCCCTTTGGCCGTTAAGCATGTGAGGCAAACGCTGAATGCTTCCTACTCTGTGTCAGAAGGCCCTACCTGCACCCCTAACCACCTCCAATTGGTCAAATATGAGTAAGAAAATCACACAGCGAATGAGACACACACACATTTGTTTTACTAACCTTGTGTGGACCTAAAATTGATTTCCATTCAAAATCACACACACACACACCAGTGGAGGCTGGTGGGAGGAGCTATAGGAGGACGGGTTCATTGTAATTGCTGGAATGGAATAAATGGAAAGGGATCAAACACATGGAAATCACGTTTGACTCCATTCCATTTTTTAATTCCAGCCATTACAATGAGCCCGTCCTCCTATAGCTCCTCCCACCAGCCTCCACTGACACACACACACACACACACACACACACACACACACACAGACACACACACACACACACACTATACTGAGTGGGTGTGTAAGTAAAGGCTCACCTTGGACCACCAGACGTCCCTGAGCGGTTCTGCGTACACGGGTCCCTGGTTTGTTGGCAGCGCAGACGTAGACGCCAGAGTGCTGGACCCCGACATCTGTGATCATCAGGTTCCCTGTACCCAGCACCTGGATGCCCTCCACACCTATCGGACGGCCATCTGAGGAGACAGGGGAGAGGAGAGGGGAGGAGGAGATGAGAGGAGGAGAGGGGAGGGGAGGGAATAGGAGAGGAGATGAAAATGAAATGAGGGAAGGAATAGAGAGAGAGAGAGAAAGCGAGAGAGAGAGAAGAGGAGGAGAGGAGGGAGATAGCAAATTAGCTGAGTTAGCTTAGAATATAAAAAAATATGCCCTTTAAATATACACAAAAAGGCTATAAAAATACCAAGGGAGATTAATGATTGATTAAACATACTATAATGTACACAAAAGAGTAAACGCTGGAGAAGAGGAGATGCTATTTTAGTTCTCCCCATACCGCTGAGAAACACATTTCACAGTAAATATCAGATCAGTTCTCACAAGTGTGACAGAGCACATCTTGTGGGAATCACCATATTCAGTACAAAGGTGGCAAACGAGGCGAGTGTATTAGGCGAGGGCCAAGGCCACTCCGACACAGCAAGTGACGCAGAAGAACTATGTTGCCATGACTCCATTGTGTGTTAGTGTGTGTGATTGTATGTGTGTGTGAGGGGGTCTGTTTTACCTCCCCCGCCCCCTCCTCCCCACCCTGCTCTCTGACAGGCTAGTGACACACACAAACCAGTTCGATTTCCGGTTTGACAAAGCCCTCTACTGCCTCAGCCACACCATGCTTTAAACTGGGGAAATGCCCTCTGAGCATGCAGAGCTACACAGATAAGCTAGGCTGCCAGTCCCTCTGTCCCTCCATCAAATACCCTGTCCATATCGTCCTATTACAATGACCTGATACTGGGGGTAGGACCAAGAAAGACATGGCACAGCCGAAGATATTTTAGTCCCTCTTTATCTTTGTAACATCTGCGTCCTGTGTGTCCCGGCTTAGAGTGTTAAAGGACTGTGCGGGGGACATGGCCGCTATGCTAAAAGCCTGCAGAGACAGCAGACTGGCCATCCTCCTCTCCTCACATCCTCAGACAGATCGCTAGCAGACAGCTAGCCAGAGACTGGGGCCATATGGTCTGGCCCGGGCCTTTTATAGGAGGGCAACACACACACGTCTCCTCTGTGAGCACTATGTGCATCTGAGCAGAACCACAACAAGGAATGGGAGGGCCATTTGGAAACACTCCACAAACCTGGACCTCTACAAGACACTGCACTGTGGGCTGAAGAGAAACAAGAGAATGGAAAACGGCGCACAGTACATCCAGATTTCACGAGAATGCCTTCAAACAACAATATACAAACCTCAGCCCTTCTGTGTTCATGTAGCTGCAACAAACAGCGCCAACAGTGGGCTGTAGGCTACAGGATATTATTATTATTATTCATACATATTTACAACCCAATTGAAACAGCCTAGTCAGCTTTGTCAGCCAGTGGAGTTTCTTATCGACTGTAGTAGAAGCTATGGCTAGTACAGTATAACTTAAAGATGCTCCATGGTACTGTTAAGTACAAGCCTCAGGCTCTCAGCCCGACCCTCCCACTACCAGCCCCAGTCCAGTTCCATAAATAAAGGGACCATAGAATGGCCGTTATCACCCCTCTACAATAAGCCTTACCCAAGTCGGGCTAGCTGCTGAGTGAACTGTAAAATCAACAGTTGGACACAGTTTACAGTTCCACCATCTCTCTCACAGAAACTCTCTCTCACAGAAACTCTCTCTCACAGAAACTCTCTCTCTCTCTCTCTCTCTCTCTCTCTCTCTCTCTCTCTCTCTCTCTCTCTCTCTCTCTCTCTCCTCTCTCTCTCTCTCTCTCTCTCTCTCTCTCTCTCTCTCTCTCTCTCTCTCTCTCTCTCTCTCTCTCTCTCTCTCTCTCTCTGTGTGTGTGTGTGTGTGTGTGTGTGTGTGTGCTGTCTGAATGGATGCAGCTATCTCTATGTCAGGCTGTAATTTAGTTAGTGTCAAACAGGCAGAGAACCGGCAAAAAGTAGCCCAGGGAGCACCAGTGCTGATGAATGAAAAGCTCCAAACAAACTCTGGCATTAAGGACTGACTGATGTGAATCTATTACATTTATTATGCAGCTTATCCCCAGGCCCTCACTCCCTGTAATCGAATACACTGAAATCCAGAGGCGTCATGCCCATAAGGGGAACAAGGGGACGTGCCCCCTCAGTTTTGTCCTATTTTTACATTTTTCAGATGTTAAATTAATTACTCAACTTAATTTTAAGCCCACTTTTTATCTTCCTTATTTATTGAAAAAGATCTGTCAGCAGTATTTTGCGGAGGGACACCCTGACTATTCCCCCCCTCCCCCCTATTCTCTCTAGTAAGTGGTTCCTTCCAAGGTGCACCACAGAGCAAAGATATGCTACGTCAGCGGAGAAGGAGAGAGAGTGTCGAGTGACACACACAGTGTTTGATTTGATTTTAACTGCCGGTGATGAACAGGACTCGCAGGAGGAATGTTTGTAAATGAATTTGATCAAGCTATGTAGCCTATTGATTCCTTCTTGATTAATAAATAAAACAAAAATGTATTGTTGTTTCTCTGTAATACTAGCCAACTAGCAATTTTATGAAGTTGGCTTTAGTTAGCCAGCTAGATAAGTTCCCAATCTCCCAACCTCATAACTAGCTACCAAGAAGCCACTTCAGGCTATCAATCAAGTTAGAGTAGCTTGTCTAACTATCTTAGCTGGCATGTCTGCTGGCACGGTTGCTAGACTTGAGAAAATACTAAAATAGCTTTAATTATTTGGTTATGATACTATATACCGGTGTGGCAGTTGTACTAAAGTCCTAAGGCATAAAAGTTCTTAAAGCTGCAATATGTAACTTTTTGGGAAACCTGACCAAATTCACAAAGAAATGTGAGTAATATGTCTGTCATTCTCATCGAAAGCAAGTAAAAAGCGGTAGATCTGTTCTATGTGCACTATTTCTATGCTTCCTGTTCTTAAGTTTCGTTTTTGCGACTTTTACTTTCAGTTTTGTACAATACTTTCAGAAAATACAAAAATATATTTCACAGCGGTTTAGATTGTACAATTATTCTTTATACTATGCATTGCTTGTTTTGTCACATAAACTGAAATTGGGCGAACTATTTTTTTCAACCAGGAAATGGCGGAGCGATTTCTGCATATTGCACCTTTAAAGCATCAATGTGCATCATTCATTAAAATGACAATTGAAAAGCTAAAGAGGTATGCTTAGATAACCTATGCAGAAAAATTAGGCATAATGATTATGGCTCTAGATAGCAGGAAAAAGCTTTTTCAGGTGTTTGAAAAATCTCCAACTTCATCACCCCCCCTCCATCCTCACGTACTTCTTGCCCCCTCTAAAATAATGGTTGCATGACGCCCCTGCTGAAATCCCATTGTGTCAGCATTTAATTACAGCAACATTGTGCGAGGCAATATCCACAATCTGATTAAGGCTCCTCTCTGGTTGGGGAGAGGCTGCAATTTACATTTTGAACAGCAAATCAGATTGGATAATAGCTTTGAAAAACAAATATCAGATTGCAAAATTGGTAGTGGCAGACTTTGAGTGATGGCCAAGAGGAACGTGTGAAGCGGGGGGGACTGAATCCTGCCTGGGCTCAATCCTGCCTGTGTTTCACTTACTCACTTTAGAGGTTCATCTCTACCAGGAGAGTAAAGAAAGCATTCATCAAAAAACAAGATTGTGTTTAGCCCCCAAAGACTGATCAAGGCTGCAATCCCCTGCTTCATGTGTACATAAGATGAATGTTCTACTAGACATTACATAAAGGAACATACTACACGTATGTACACAATGCAGAGACGAGCTAACCCAGACACACATACATACATGCACACTTCAACAAACACATAAACATCAACCCAACTGCGCGTGCGTACAAAAACACACACAAATACACACTGGACAGCAGTAGCCTACTTTATCACTGTGCTGTACCACATTAGAAGCAGTCACTGAACACTGCTTTTTTCCTCCATTAATTTATATCAAGGTCAGCAAGATAATGTCTGGTACATAGGCTTTCAACATTCCAAATAATTTGGAACCATCTGGGAAAAAATGGGCTCCGTGCACGCTGTGAAGGCAGCAAGCCATGACCAATTTCACACGCAAAGCCGCTGTATCTTATTGTATCAAAATGTTCCGTTTAACAGAATGTCCACTTCAATCTCTGTATTTTGCCTGTGTGCTTTATATAAATGTATATATAATTCAGCTATACTACTATGGTGACATGGTTTTTAAATCAGCTGCAATAGTGATGTATTTCAAGTCGGGTTTTGGATGATTGCAAACTAGACAAGCAATCTAACACGGAACCTTTTGGAAGATAGAAGGGTTCTATAGACCTCAAGGCCTGAGAGGCAGGGTGGTTTAACGCCTGTGCAGCACCCTGAAGGCTGCAGCTTTGATTTGATGTAAAAGAGAAAGCAGGGTTTTGGTCTTACCAAGCCTGCTCCATGACACGATGGGGCGGGGATATCCTGTGGCAACACATTCCAAGATGGCCGTCTGGTGAACGGTGAGAGTGAGGTTTTCAGGACCCACGAGGATCATGGGCTCTTTGTAAACAGAAGACTGGGAGCCTGCAAAAAAAAAGGGGGGGGGGGGGAGAGAGTGACGCAAGCGTGAGTGTGCGAGAGCTTTATGGATTGCAACATTTAATTGGATTTCACTGTTGTGCATTATCTCCAGCGTGAGCATCTTGGCGGTTAGGCTGTGTGAGATGATGCATATTTGTGCGGTGGGTGGATACCAAGGGAAGGTGTGTATGTGTGTGTGTATATATATATATATATATGTATATATGAGTATTGAGACCTGAGACGGTGAGGCGAGCCCCGGCACTGTGCTTTACTCCTGCACTGTTGTGGGCCACACAGCAGAACACACCACCATCCTCCTGACGCAGACCTGTGATCTGCAGGACACCAGTGGGGAGCAGGGTATACCTGACAGAGAGAAGGAATGGGAGGAGGGAGGGAGAGAGAGATAGAGAGAGAGGGTGGGGGAGGGAGGGAGGGAGGGCAGAGGGAGAAAGGGAAAGAGAGAAAAAGAGAGAGGGGGAGAAGAGAGAGATAGATAGAGGGAGGGAGAGAAAAAGAAAGAGGGAGTAGATAATTGTTTGCTTGATTAAGTGTGTTTACACACGCAACGTAAACTCCATTTAAAACAGCTAGACAGACACAAGGGAGGCTACAGCACACTGGATTCCAGGTGGTGTTGATCTGAGCTGAGTGAGACTTGGCTGGGTAACAGTTAAGTGAAGGTTGTGAAGCTGCTACAGTGAATTTGTTTATCTCTATAGCTGTGAAATAAAGTTTGGACTGCTCGCTTCTAGATAACCAGAGTTATGTGTGCAGGTACAGTAGTTGGTAGGCACAGCTGAGGTGATTAACACAGAGGAACCCTACTTTACTGTACCTCTCATCCTTAGTGTCCACGGAGCGGCCATCTTTCTCCCAGCTGATGGCAGGCTCAGGCAGGCCGTGAATCTGGCACTGGAACCGCCCCATGCCCGCCTCCTCCGCACGCACTGACCGCGGCTGGACATGGAACTCCGCCATCGCTGGAGAGAGAGGGGAGACGCAGCGGTCAATTCAATGTTTGAAAACCTACGCAACATTTTTCAGAGCATCTTTCACATAGGCCTACAGTAAATATTACTGCCATGTTCAGTAACAGTGTACTAGTGTCCTAAACTCAGTGGCACACCAACCCAGTTAATCATAACCAATTACCAGGGAGGTATTACCTACAGTGTAAAAGTATTTTTATACCCATTCCCGCACTGGAAGGCAATTAACGTATTGGCAAAAAGGAAATAATGGCTCCATCTTTCAATGGAATGAGTCATAATCCAGTGGCTTTATCTAAAGAAACGCTGGGGGGCTCTTAACCTTGAGCAGACACATTGCAATGAAATGAACCAAATGAGCAGCGGAGCCGAGACTAGTCTGACCAGGGCAGGGAGCTGCCATGTGATTAGGCAATTACCTGTGTTCTACTGTCAGCAATCACTGTGCAGGAAACCCTAGTGCTCATTACCCCTAGTTCCAGGGGAAAGCCTGTGTTTGGATAATCTGGCCCTCATCAGTGACACTGGAATAAATGAAAGGTTCCTAGTTAGGCGCACTACTCAGACCGCTTCGGCTCATACGCTATGCTAACAAACACAGCTGGGCTCAGAGAGAGAGAGACCTCGGACTACAGCTCCGTGGGGGGGGGGGGGGGGGGTCCATGGGTAAAGAGTAAAGACTGAACCACCGTAGTGGGTGCTCCATCAGGTGGGGTGAGACATTTATAAACATACAGTAGGATTCTGCGGGAGAGTAATGACAGTGTGATGGCCAGGGCTGCAGATGTACTGTAATGCTGTGGCCAAACGACAGACAGTCAGCCAGACAGTCAGCCAGGCCCAGGCAGGCACTTGACTTCCTGAACTAGATAAATGAAGTCTAATTAGCCCCCTTACTGTGCCCAGTGATTAAACAGTATGGTCAAGAAGAGGAAGAGGACAGTGATGTAGGGAGGAAGGGCCCAGGTGGGAGAGGACAGTGATGTAGGGGAGGAAGGGGCCAGGTGGGAGAGGACAGTGATGTAATGTAATAATGTGCGCAGTTGTTCTCAGGGTGCTATTCTGATTTTAGACTAACAGCAACCTAGGCTAACAGCAGACTAGGCTAACAGCAGACTAGGCTAACAGCAGACTAGGCTAACAGCAACCTAGGCTAACAGCAGACTAGGCTAACAGCAGACTAGGCTAACAGCAGCCTAAGCTTACATCAGACTAGGCTAACAGCAGCCTAGGCTAACAGCAACCTAGGCTAACAGCAGACTAGGCTAACAGCAACCTAGGCTAACAGCAGACTAGGCTAACAGCAGACTAGGCTAACATCAGACTAGGCTAACAGCAGCCTAGGCTAACAGCAGCCTAAGCTTACAGCAGACTAGGCTGACAGCAGACTAGGCTAACAGCAGCTTAGGCTAACAGCAACCTAGGCTAACAGCAGACTAGGCTAACAGCAACCTAGGCTAACAGTAGACTAGGCTAACAGCAGACTAGGCTAACATCAGACTAGGCTAACAGCAGCCTAGGCTAACAGCAGCCTAAGCTTACAGCAGACTAGGCTAACAGCAGACTAGGCTAACAGCAGCCTAGGCTAACAGCAGACTAGGCTAACAGTAGACTAGGCTAACAGCAACCTAGGCTAACAGCAGACTAGGCTAACAGCAGACTAGGCTAACAGTAGACTAGGCTAACATCAGACTAGGCTAACAGCAACCTAGGCTAACAGCAACCTAGGCTAACAGCAACCTAGGCTAACAGCAGACTAGGCTAACATCAACCTAGGCTAACAGCGACCTAGGCTAACAGCAGACTAGGCTAACAGCAGACTAGGCTAACAGCAGACTAGGCTAACAGCAGACTAGGCTAACAGCAGACTAGGCTAACAGCAGACTAGGCTAACAGCAGACTAGGCTAACATCAGACTAGGCTAACAGCAGCCTAGGCTAACAGCAGCTTAAGCTTACAGCAGACTAGGCTAACAGCAGACTAGGCTAACAGCAGCCTAGGCTAACAGCAGACTAGGCTAACAGCAGCCTAAGCTAACAGTAGCCTACGCTAACAGCAGACTAGGCTAACAGCAGACTAGGCTAACAGCAGCAGTGAAAGAGAAGTCTGATGTCTGTAGCTCAGCTGGTAGAGCACGGCGCTTGTAACGCCAAGGTAGTGGGTTCGATCCCCGGGACCACCCATACACAAAAATGTATGCACGCACGACTGTAAGTCGCTTTGGATAAAAGCGTCTGCTAAATGGCATATTATTTATTATTATTATGTTCGCTATCATAGAACTGATTATGTTAACAACAAAGTTTTCTGGTGAGTGTTTTGCATTGATCTGTGTCAGTCTTGTGGATCCTCTGTTGGTAGGTTAATCGCTATTTGAATGGGAGAAAATAGCATACCGTTGTCAGGGCTAAATGCTCTAGTAAAATGCCCTTTCATGTAAAACGCAACCCATAACCCATTGCCCATGATAGAGAAAATGAGCTTGAAAATAAAACAATCACTTTGTGCATCCTCAGAACTGTAGACTACATTTACAGTGTGCAACTGTAGGGTCATTCTACAGATTCGGTGACATTTCAGTATTGTCAGTGTCCCAAGATGTACTAGTGTTATAACTTGTAAGAACATTTATCGAACTACACTTAAATTACAACATTTCAAAGTTTTACATGTTTTTAATATGGAGTAGAGAATATGATTTTAAACAGAGATGAATTTCAATACTTATATGTTTGCTTTTCTTAGGAGTATTAAGAATTTCGCCTGTCCCTATTGACCATCATGCAAATGGCGTGACTCATTTTGAGTACACAGTGTTAAATAATAATGCTTTTTTTTTGTTAAATTAATTGTATATGCCCCCTTATTATGCATAATCCATTTTCTCAGCATAAGACATTTTATTTTCTGAGAAATTCAGGCTTTTACCCCTGTCCTTGTATTTCTTTCAACCCCGTAACGCAACAATACCCCCACTCACAATTAAATAATGGTTTGATCCTGTGGACATCATTTATGAGGAAGTGACATCATACAAGTCTTCAGAGAAGCCTGGTGTGACAAGTGGTAAGCTGCTCTCTCACTTTTTATAAATATTTCATGTTTTTTAAGCACATATGGGCTTTGTCAATCTCAGGTATTCAACTCTGTTGGGGGGGGGGGGGGAATTCATAGTTAAGATTTTACCAAGAATTGTTTTTATAGCTATGAAGTATAACAATGTCTTTTGTTGAATAAGGCCATGTGGCACACTGCTAGCTGCTAGCATCCCGAATTAGCAACAGATTAGCACAAAATCTTCAACCCTGTCACATTCAACCCCATCACATTTTTCAATGTTACAGGGTTGAATAGCTGTTAAATCTTAGCAATATTTAATGTATATTGCTTAATACCAATCATATTTTCTTGTTGAATGTTTGTTGTTTACGGTTTTACAGTATCAACTAAAAGTACGAGGAATTTTTGAAAATAATAACTTAAAAAAAGTGACAATTAATTTGTTCTCTCTCCTATATACATTGACATATTTAGGAGTATTATCTGCAAGTTCATGTTCATTTTACTACATAGTGATTAAAAGGATACAATATTTAGTCTTGAAGAGTAAGCAGGTCATTGACTTGACCTTGACCTACAATTTCAGATTCAACAATGGAAAAAACAGCAGCAGAAAGGAAACACACATAGAGAGGAAGGTGAGGGACATCCGCGCGCCGGTGGTCAGGTAATTCTCCTGGAAATGTAAGATCTTTAAGACACGAGGTGGTGGTGGTCATGGACACACAATCAACAGAAAATAAAGTTTTGTTGCTTTAAAGCATAATTTGGTAATGCATAAAAAGACTAGAGAATGTAAATGAAGACTAGTCTAAAAAGACATACAGTATACTGCCTTGGCAACTGGTGCGTGAGGGGTTCATGTTCACTAGCCGACTGGTTTGTACTGACATATTTAGGAGTATTATCTGCAAGTTCACGTTCATTTTACTACATAGTGATTAAAAGGATACAGTAATTAGTTTTGGAGAGTAAACTGGTCATTGACTTGACCTTGACCTACAATTTCAGATTCAACAATGGCAAAAACAGCAGCAGAAAGGCAAAGAGAGTACAGGGCAAGAAGAAATGCTGATCCAGAACGAAGGGAAAAGTACCTCAGGAGTGAACGCATGAGATGGACAAAATATGTTTTAGCAGGAAAGAAGAAAGGAATAGGAGATATAGTTAAGAGAGGTCAAAAGATGAGGAGAAAGGGATGGAGAAAAGCGAAGGAGCGGCAAAAGCAAAGGGAAATGGCTGTTAATACTATTGCCACCCCTCCACAAAGTCCTGATAGAGACGTGGTGATGTCACATGAGCCCACAAGGTTAGGAAAAAGATTGTGTGTGTGAGAGAGAGAGAGAGAGAGAGAGAGAGAATAGGAGTGCAAAGGAGTGCATACAAATATGATTTCTGGTAACTTTGTACACTATTTCTTCAAAACTGCTTAGACATATTCACATTGTAATAGTATCCTTAACATTTATTTATACTGCTTATGAACTTACCTTGTTATGATTTGATACAATAAATAAAATTGAATTGAATTGTCTATTTGTTTGTTTTAGACAATCTGTGAAGGGGAAGAAAAAATCAAGAAAGACAAAAGACAAATTGAGAAAGCAGGTAGCTGATTTACAGAAATGTCTTGATGAAGAAAGAAGGGCCAAAGAAAAGTACAAAAAAAGGCTCCAGCGTTTAGAAAAGAAGACTTCGTCAAAATCCACAGCTGTACCAAGTGATGTCAGAAGATCTGCATGAAATCAATGAAATGTTGTAACTGTTGTTAGTTTATTAATGTGTTTTAATCTGTCTAGATTTCATCTTGATTGTTTAAACTTTAAAAGCTATGTTGACAGTAGTTTAAAATGTTAAAAAATGGCAACATGTGACCTATATAGGTTGTCAATGTTAAGATGTTTGCTCAATGTTCAAACAGACTCCTGCCATTATCAGATGGATATTTTTATGAAATCAATGAAATGTTGTTACTGTTATTAGTTCATTAATGTGTTTTACTCTGTCTAGCTTTCATCTAGATTCTTTAGATTTTAAAAGCTATGTTGACAGTAGGTTTAAAAATGTTTAAAATGTTTAAAAAATGGCAACATGTTAGTGATCTCAAAAGATAAAACATATGACACGTGATGCTTTTCACTCAACCCTGTTACATGATTTTCAACCCTGTTGCGGTGCATTCATCCCTGTTACGAGATAATTTTTTTACATTTTTGTATTAAATACACAAAATATAACATCAATAGTGTTTTTATTGTGTGTATTAAATCAGGGTAAATAAGGCTATTTCAATTTTGTCAGGAATTACGCAGCATTCTTGCACATTTCTTGCGAAAATGTGGAGTTAGATTAGAAATTTCTTCATCGTAAACTGGAAAGGATGGTGCTGGTCAGTTTTTCTTGATTTTCTCTTTAATTACAATATGCCATTATTTACAAGGGACATCTAAACTGTGAGATTATGCCAGAAGCTGATCTCAAGCTTATTGGAAAAATGAATAGTTGAATAACAAAAGAGAAAATAATACAGAATAAGAACTTAATACTCTACATTGAGATGGGAAAAGGTATTTTCTATCAAGTACACACATTACTTTGTCACATCAAATAAAAAAAAGCTTAAGATTTTAATGTTCATTGTTTCATCCTCCTCAATCACAAAAGGCACCGAATCTGTAGAATACATAAACAACGTACTGTCAAAGCCACGTGAGGTCTGAAGCAGCAATAGCTGATCTTCAAATGCGCCACTTAACGAAGACCACAATACAACCTTGCTTAATGGAGCTGACAGTCCAGTCCGGCTCACTCCAATTGTTAACACATACTGTATCAGTGTGAAGTAAACCTCACCAGAATGACAACACACATAGCCACAGTGAATTTGTTGATCTGGGCGATCTCGCTTCATACATGTAAAATAACAGAACATACTGTAGGTTTATGCTTCAAACAACGTAATCTCTGGAAGAGAACATGGCAGAATCCACAAAAACACCTGTGCAGATACATCCATAATGTGTTTTCCCTCATTCAGCAGCTGCATTTCCCATATCAGCTCCCTGTGGAACAAAGCAGTGCTGTGGGCTTGGTGCTGTGATGTGGGGGTGGGGCATGCAACACAAACTCAATTAGAGAGATGCCTGCCTTTTTCTCAGCTCTCCCACCATGTTCAAGACAAGTGCACTTATTTAAATGTCAACCGTAATTAACTTGGACCGAGCAGGACTTATCTGAACACTCTTAGCATAACAAGAGGCCTAGACCCCCTCCTTGCTCTCTTCCCCTGTTCTTTTTCAACTGGTAACATTTATTTAAGCTAAGCTAGAACCCCGCGCGGCTCTACGGGATCCTACAGAAAGCTCGCTACGTCCGGAGAGGATCAGCATTCACACAGTCGTTTTTCTAGCGGCTTGTTTTTGTTAGCCCCAATTCCCCCGAAAAACAAAGGCGGAGGGAGTTAGTAAAAAGATTTTAAAAAAAGTCAGAACTGAAATTAGGCCCAGAGACGGAAAAACACGTCTGAGGAAGTGAGGAACAAGATGATGGCGAAGATAATGAAGATGTACTGAAGTGGTGCTGGAGCACTGTAAGCACGTCATGCACTGTGTCGTCAATTAACATTTAATAAGTTGCATTTAATTTTAAGCTCTACTGAGAAATGCTGCATTCCCTGTCAAGACTTGACCCTGAAGTCTCCAAATTGATGTATAGAGACCACAGTTGTGATTAAAATTTGACCAAGCTTATTTAGAATTCCTCCAACCCTAACTACTTGCTCTTTAGAGGTTACAGACAATAAAGGACAGGAAGAAATAAAGCTACTGTAAAGCCCTACACATACTTTCAGTAGCCTAATATTTCTTAATTACCACCAGTACTAGAATGCTATTACTTTGCCTCTGACACTTACTCAGCCTGACAAATGTACTGTACAGGCAGCCAGCTTCTGTTTTGTTTTCCCATACACATTATACATTTAAACAGCACTTTTTTAACTGAGGCATTTGAGGATTAGTGCCTCAAGGGCCCAACTATAATATCCCCATCTTGGACTAGCAACCTTGTGTTGCCATAAAGAGATTTGCCTAACCTACTCCATTATAGTGAATGGTGAAATGGCGATCTTCGTGGTCAATATTCATAGATATAAAAAATATATATTGAACACAATCATGTTACCAATAATTGATTTTATTTCATCAGATGTATGTACTTGAACCGATTACTTTAAAATCACACAGAGACGAAGTTAAAGGAATAATTTAGTTGCTAATGGAAGCCTGCAGTACCTCGGACGGCCCTCAATTTAAGAGGGAGCAGCACTAAGCTAGCCTGCAACGTCACTTCCTAGAGTAGCTCAAACTGCACATGCGCTGTTTCCAAAAACTCCTCCATGTAGCAAAATTGTGACAGGCTGAAATGACACTTCCTGATCTTCAAATGCGCCACTGAGCATTCTCATAGGAAACAATGGGGTGACGTCATCGATGGCTTCGTCCATATTATTTTACAGTCTATGGGAATCACGTCCCAGTGACAAGCTCTGAGATTCAAACACTGTCAACCCTCTGTGGCTTTACCTTAAAATGAGCATATCCAGCAGCACAGCTCTGAGCAGAGCCCCTCATCTACTGTAACTAGTATACTCTATATCATAAAAATCGAATCCAAATCAAATCCAATTTTATTTGTCACGTTTCGAAAACAACAGGTGTAGTCTAACATTGAAATGCTTACTTACGAGCCCTTCCCAACAATGCAGAGAGAAAAATAGAAAAATAATATAACAATTATTACACAAGGAATAAATACACAATGAGTAACGATAACTTGGCTATAAAACGTGGGTATTATACAAATATAAATATAAGCAGTTGCCACTGTAATCTAGAGCACTATCAAACTGTACGAGTGTCAGCAGAGGCTCCTGTGTAGAGCATTGATTTAAGGGGAGACTAGAGGCAGTGTGGAGGTGGTGATACTGTACATATAGGTGTACTGGAACAGTCAGCCTAGGGAGCTTTGTGAACAGAACACCATGTACAGAAACAGGGAGAGACGACTGAGCACAGCACACATCACTGCTGTGATTAAAGCAGCTCCCTTTCTTTTCACACATGCATACACAAGCCTGCACGCACACACGCATACACCGATTACACACTGCTGTTTGTGCGCAGTCCATGGCCAACGCTGTCACAGGCACACAGAGGACACTGAGGCAAAAAGAGAGTGGGCATGAATGCTGAAGAACAAAGAGAATAAAGAGGGAAGATCACCTCCTTAAAGAGCTTTCTTTCTGTTGCATCTGTGCCAAGTAGTCATCATGTCTGCTGAACTGGATGTTGTGTTTGTCCGCAGACGCCGCCGCCCCCCAGAGGGTCCCTGCCCTCAGCCCTCATGCATAAAACATGGAGAGGCTGCACATAGCGAGAGAGAGAAAGAGGCCCACACCTCCGCTCTGCTCCACACCGCCTGCCGCCATCACAGGAACACAGCCTGCTACAAATCCACACTGACACACACACAGCCCGGGCACACAGAAACACATAGACGCAGCAGGTACTGTATACACAGAGAGAGAAACATACAGTTTTTATACACAACAGCAAAACACTGCTAGGGTGCGTAGTATAAATGTGGCTATATAAAACCCAAACACACACACAGGTTGATCAGCGATAAGTCAGTGTGGCAGAAGGCAGGCGGTAGCAGCTCTCCAGTCAGCAGTAGACTTGTTTTTATAACCCTTTTTATTATTCCTCATAGAGTGTTATTCTGGCAAGTGTTCAGAAACACTAAGACATTATTACAGATCGTCCGTTCCCAGCACGGAGCAGCAGTGTAAATTAAGCAGATCTAATTACGGGGATAGAAGGCTGAAAGAGGACAGAGATCCATCCATTAAGGAGTGCTGGGGGGAGAGGAACGTGATGCTTGGATCATCTCAGCCAGGGAGGGACTCCCCTCGCCCCTCAGATTCCTGGAAGAGCCCAAACGGCTTTTTATGGCGTTCCACAAAATACCACAAAACCTGCTCAATGTCAAATGTGATCCACGAATTTCACACGGACTGATGGACACAGAGCCAGATCCAGACAGACAGACAATAATAGACCAGATGGAGAGAGCTCTTGGGCTTGATTTGATTTAACATCCAAAACACATACTGGGGATTCATGTGACAACTACATGGACAGTAAAATATCAAATTCCACCTATATGATAAGGCACTTCATGGGTTACACAGTGTCTCTGTGATGTATGTTTCCCCTGGATTGGATGGGATGATTCATTGATATATCAGAGTTAATGGTGCCAGAAGAGATACACACGTCACTCCCCAGCACTCTCAAACCTCCAGCCTTCCATGTTGTGAGGTTCCAATGAACTCCCATGTTATAATGTTATTGCCCCCCAACACTCCCCACCTAACCCCCCCAACTCCACTCCCACCTCTCATCCATTCTACCCCCAGCACCTCAAACCCTCTGGGCCCCCTCAGGCTCATGGGATCATCAGGCAGGGAGGGCACACGTTGTTCTAGCAATAAAACCTCTTGCTCCTCTTCTCCTCTCCTCCCAGAAAACCAGTATAATGGTAATGGTGACCATAAATAATGCAGATGGTATATGATGCAATTCCAGCATTAGCCCATAAACAGTGGGACACGGCAGCTTCGGAGTAAGCCCACGCATCGCTCACCCTCACTGTCTCAGGGCTGGGGGCAGCCAGGCTCCTCCCATACACTTCGCAGTAGAGGAGAGGCTGAGGATGAAGACCCTGTGACACGCAATGTAGCGTACACACACACACACACCCCTATGATCTCAGCCCAAAGGTGCTGTCTGCATCTCATTCCAGGCTTCTGTATTTATCTAAGACTGGACCTTCTGATACTTATAGTCACCATGGTAATGACTTTCTTGTCTTACTGGCTAGAAGGAGAATCACTCCATGTGTTTTACTTATCTCATCCTGTCAGTCTACGGTACAGGGACAATGTTAGTCACTGTCACCTCCCTGTCATTCAGATCAAGTACAACCCAGTTTTTCAGCGCAAGTAAAACCCATTTCCCTACAACATCTGTAATGTGTTTTACAATTGGATTTGGTTCCTCGCTGTATGTGGCTTGTCTGAACCGTGCTTCCTCTAGCCTCTTGACGGTGATGTACCTTATTGAGAGGCGCTGTCTGTCCTAAATAGAGTTATATTGATGGATTTGCTGGAGCGGGCGCAGTGCACACTATGCTAAATAAAGTTAGATGGATGGGTGTCATTAAACCTGTCATACAGGGACATGGCGCCGGCAGCAGCAGCGTCAGACACACTCACTACTGAGTTACGGCAGGGCCACCAAAACACACCAGATCTCCTCCCATAGACTCACTACTGAGTTACGGCAGGGCCACCAAAACACACCAGATCTCCTCCCATAGACTCACTACTGAGTTACGGCAGGGCCACCAAAACACACCAGATCTCCTCCCATAGACTCACTACTGAGTTACGGCAGGGCCACCAAAACACACCAGATCTCCTCCCATAGACTCACTACTGAGTTACGGCAGGGCCACCAAAACACACCAGATCTCCTCCCATAGACTCACTACTGAGTTACGGCAGGGCCACCAAAACACACCAGATCTCCTCCCATAGACTCACTACTGAGTTACGGCAGGGCCACCAAAACATACCAGATCTCCTCCCATAGACTCACTACTGAGTTACGGCAGGGCCACTAAAACACACCAGATCTCCTCCCATAGACCCTCATTATTGAGCAGGGAACTGGGAGACTGGGCTGGCCAGCTCTTAGCTATACACAGAGAGAGAGTCTAGTCTATTCTAGTCTGTTTCAACTAGTCTATTTATCCGTAAGCACAACCAAATATGAGACGATTAGACCTCTTCATAAAAGACATCCCCAACAGCCACACAGACGCAAGGCCGTGGGTATACACACCAAAGGCTTTGTGTTTGTGTGTGAAGGGTTTGTGTGTCTTCATCCTTTTGTAGACGCTGTTGAACAGAAGAAGAGGCCAGCGATGTTGCTCTCTTGTTAAGGATCTCTGGTGTCATAGTTTCATGTGAACATAAAGGCATGGTGGTGACTGAAGGACAGAAAACGCACCGCCACAGAGCATGGGCTCCCCCAGCTAATTAGCGCATTATTGGGACTACATGTCTTTGAAAAGGACATATAAAGAAAGATAAGACCTTTTTCATATTGTAAACAGCAACTGTGGCTGAGGCCTCACAGCGCTCTGTGTTAGTATCCAGGGCTATACATTAGTAGCTGGAAGAGAAGAGGGGAAGATAGCGAGGTCATTAGGAGACAACCATAAAAGCTTTGTTCTGATGAAATGGAGCCAGCCAGAGAGGCTGATGGGAAAGCCCTGTCACTCATTATGTAACCTAACGTAGAAGGCGTAAAAAGACATCTGTTTTTCAGGGGAAATGGAAGTTAGGTTGAAAATACTGTATCCTTGAAAACTAGAAACAGCTGCTTTCTGCCGAGCCCATGGAGAGTGCTCATTACGTGATCTGCCTGTTGTAGTGAAGTGAGGCTGCTGGCCCCCCTAGCCCTCCCTGGCCTCTCCACCCATGGACAAAGAGTGGTGCGACCTCTGGGCCCCACAGCAACCCTGGCCCCAAACCTAAGAGAAGAGGAGGCACCTCTCTCTCTCTCTCTCTCTCTCTCTCTCTCTCTCTCTCTCTCTCTCTCTCTCTCTCTCTCTCTCTCTCTCTCTCTCTCTCTCTCCTAACACTGAGCCTCTCTACATACATAAGCATGCAGGCCTAATTAAAGTGGGGCCCATTAAACCACAACAGATGCTGAAAATTAAGAGATTATTTAAATGACTGCTACAGAAAGGACAGGGGAGGGGAGGAGAAAAGCGAAGGAGGTAGAAAAAAAGGAAAAAAGAAGGACAGAAAGAAAATAGACGGGCGTACGCAGAGTTGCGTACCATTACAAATTATTTAGCAGTGTTTTTCCGCTGTTGATGCAGTCCTTGTTAATATTTTGTGCATAAAAGAAAAAACATTAGTAGATGTTTAGGGGCACTGTTGTGCAAAATGCAACAAAGGCGAGCCTTGATGTGTGAGAATAAAATAACCCAGAGAGGGCCGTTTGTTTTAATAATTGATTGGCCAGAGATATGCATGCTCATTAAGTCACTTCAAACAATGTAGTTATTAATCACACAGAGCCCATATGAGTGGCAGAGACAAACATGCCTAGACTGGGCTGCGACACCCCTCTCTGTAGCCCAGCTCTGGCTGTGTGAGTGTTTGTGTGTGTGGCGACTGGAGCCCCTGGGTTCCCAGGCTGAATCCTCTCACCCTGCCTGTCATCCACAACACAGAACAGTACGGCAGAACAGAACACATCAGAATACAACAGAGTAGACCAGAGTAGAGGCTCAATAGCTCTCAGATAACTAGGCCGCTACCACTGACACTCAATTAATATCTTAATATCTCTTTGCATCAAACAAGGCCTCACCTCCCCACCCTGGCTTTAGAGGAACTCTCTTCATTCCACTGTGGAACACAGGGGAGAACAGAGAGACGTGTTTGTATTCACAATCTGGCTTCGTAACTAAATAAATCACGCGGTTACCCTGTGAATGCCTCAGTGCAGTGACAGAGAGGAGATGCATCTTTCAGAAAATATAAAAGTCCTCCAACAAAGTTAGGAACTTCCTAGTTCTGTTGGGAGTGTTTATAGGGCAGCTTGTGGTCACAACACCTCTGTCAGTTGGGTTAACACCGCCACCTATTGAGGTGGTGTGGGACAATGACACACTTTACTGTCACTGTAGCTACACCACAAACGTTTCTTTCCACGGACTGTAGCCTAAACTGGGACACAACTCGGCCCATTCAAAGCCTATTATCCTGGGCCTGTATGTAAAAAAAATAACCAAGAGGGCTTTCAGCTGGGACACACAGGCAACACTAGTTTACTCCCATTCTATTGGGGCCTGGAATTCTCCACTTGAAATAACCTGATCTCCTCTTAACCTGCCCCCTCTCAGTGTGGCCCCCCTGCCAAATGACCCCCTCATTAAAGGCTTTGCACTGGGGATGGCTCCGGATGCAGCATGCGATCTGGCTTTGATGGCCCAAAGTCTCATCGGCTTGTCATTTCAAATCACCTTCTCCCTCTCAGCAACAACACTGGTGCTGTGGAGAGGTACTCTCTGGTGTTAATTGGGTTTTCCCGGGACAGAATATGGCAGGAGCGCGGCGAGATGCGGCTAGGCTGTGGCTCGCCGCACCAGGAATCATTGAAGTAGCAGAGAGAGAAACACTCCCTGGCCGAGCGACACAGAGCACAGTGAGCTGAAACACTACAGCGTCCCTCCGAGAGAGAAAACCACAGAGAGGCGGAGGGAGAGGAAATGGGGTGGGGGGGAGAAGAGGGAGGGAGAAGGAAGAGAGGAAGGGCTAACGAGGGAAGTAGAGGGAATGGGAATGTACGTACAGAGGGGGACCCAGTGGATGAGGTGGAGAGGGAAACCTATTCTGCCCTGAACAGATTGCAAAGGCTGATGAAAGACAAACATTTTCACATTTAATTGCAATTTAATTACGCCACTATTATGCACATCCATGTCTTCAGGTTGGCCTTTTCACAGTTTTAATAATCAAATCACGCATCCCCCTCGTAAAACAATATGCTCAACAAGCCATCCATCTCATTCAACCGTCAAAGCCATTCATCACTTAGTTCCTATCATCATTATGTACAGTACATTATATTTCCCCATCATGTAGTCCATACTACAGTCATCTACCTCTGGGACGACAGGCAGTCATTCATTCACAGGGGGGCTGTACAGAGCCATAACTAATGTACCTTAAAATAGATTTCCACTATCTCGTCTTATGGACAGAAGATATTTTCAGCACCTGATTGTTGGTGGAGAGAGACTATCCATCCACGCTGACATTCTCCCGTTGCCTAGGGCCACATATCTAATCAATATCACCAATAGCAGTTGAAGCAACTGGTTGTTATAAATTAAATGAGATGCGCGCTCTCTCTCTCTCTCTCTCTCTCTCTCTCGTCCTCCTGTCATTTAATTCACCACCTCGCCAAGCAAACTTTTCTGTTTTTTTCCAGTAAGGAAAAAACCTGCCTCTTAAAGTGCAGTTTTCTTTCTTATTTTCCTTGTGTGTGGAGTTTGAAATATCGAAAACGCTTACAGACATCTGGGGTGAAATACCATTTATATTCAAATGGAAATGCCATTACATCTTTCCTTGGCTTTTTTTCTCCTTGTCGTTTTGTCACCCCAGAAATTAAAAAGATGAATTCGGTGCTGGCTATACAGGCCCAGTTTTGAATAACAAAGTGGATGGACATTTGGCATCACAATCCTCCCCAGCCAAAGAGATATTACTTACCCCTCATTAGAGAGTAACTGTTGAGGGCCATTCTTTCATAGGGCCACAGACGGGATAAATCTCTGATTCTCTTGCACTCAATGTTCATTGTCATCAGATCAGCCTTAACACTAGTCTATTTTCACGCATTGGCAGTGGAAGTTTATAAAATAAACTTTATAAAATAGGAGTGAGATACCCTACCGTATGTATGAGAGTTTGTGTCATAGAGTTAGTGTGGTGGCAGTGAACTTGACAGTGGGCCGGGGCCGGCAGGTCGGTGTGAGGAGGGAGTGTGAACAGAAGGTGACGGATGGCCCCACATCTGGCACTCCCACGTCCCCTATGAAAGGAGTCTTGGCCTGGGCGGGACAGCCCCAGTGCGCTCCATTGCACTTCACAGGACCCTGCATATTTGGGACCCCAACATGGTGGCGTAAATCACTGCCCCCCACCAACTCACATGCACGCCCAACGTGACACACACACACACACATATGCTTGCGCTAAACCACACACACACACACACACACATACACACACACACACAAATATGTGCTTGTGCACAAACACAATAGACGGTACCATTACGAATCTAAAGCTCTCTATGAGAGGGGAGGTCCACTGCTTCCCCCGTGAGTGACAACTGGCCAAATGTGGGCAGTAGCCATGTGTCATTGTCACCATCACTGTTAGGGAGGTCATATCCCAGCACCCAACGAGCATGAAGATGTAATATATTCTGGCTCATACTCTCCCTGCCTTCCCCATCTGTTAGTGGAGCCATCCACATGGTTCATTTGTTGGATGGAACCGCCACACAGACCAGACAGTGATGCAATCAGCCAGCTAAACAGGGTATACCTAATGCATGACTTGAAGTGTTGTTGTGGTGTAGTGACTAATGGCCATCACCCTGGACGGCACTCTGTGATGAGACCAGAGAAAATCACAGAGATAACTTACGGTTCATGGGAGAATAGTTTGTTTCTGTTTTTCTCCCTCTCTCCTCCAACCCTAGCCATGCTGCTCCTACCCAGACGGTCATGCGCCGTCACAATCTTCGCTCTCTCTCTCCCACTACTCTCTCCTCTTCTATCCTATCATCTCTCCCTTCCCGCCTGCTCTATGGCTGAGAAACTCACTGCATGCTCACAGAACAGGGATGATAGGATAGACAGCTGAGGAAAAATGGAGGAAAACGTATCTTCCGGAGGAAATTCCTACACTCCCTCCTGTCTACCTTCTCTTCCTCTGTATCCGCTGCTAAAGCTGCTTTCTATCACTCTAAATTCGAAGCCTCTATCTCCAACCCTGGGAAACTCTTTTTCACCTTCTCCTCCCTCAATCCTCCACCTCTTCCCCCTCCCTCTTCCCTCTCTGCAGACGACTTTGTAAACCACTTTGAAAAAAAGGCTGAAGACATCCTCTTCTCATTCGCTCAGCCTATAGAGTCCACTGGTCCTACTCACACAGAACTACCCTACGCCTTGACCTCTGTCTCCCCTCTCTCTCCAGATGAAATCGTGCGACTAGTGATGTCCAGTCGGCCGACAACCTGCCCACTCGACCCCATCTCCTCTTCCTTTCACCAGACCATCTCTGGAGACCTCCCATTCTTCACTTCCCTCATCAACTCATCCCTGACCACTGGTTGCGTCCCCTCTGACTTCAAGATGGCCAGGGTCGCTCCCCTCCTCAAGAAACCAACACTACAGGCCGGTATCCCTTCTTTCTTTTCTTTCCAAAACACTTGAGCGTGCTGTCTCTGACCAACTCTCTAGTTATTGCTCTCAGAACGATCTTCTTGACCCTAACCAGTCAGGCTTCAAGACGGGTCACTCAACTGAGACTGCTCTCCTCTGTGTCATGGAGGCTCTCCGCACTGCCAAAGCTGACTCTCTCCTCTGTTCTCATCCTCCTAGATCTATCTGCTGCCTTCGACACCGTGAACTATCCGTGAACCCTCCTCTCCACCCTCTCAGGGTTGGACGTCTCAGGATGTGCAAAGTTCCTAATCTAGGCACTTGTCATATCCCGTCTGGACTACTGCAACTCTCTGTCGGCTGGGCTCCCACCCCTGCAGCCCGTTTGGTGTTCAACCTTCCCAAGTTCTCTCATGTCAACCCGCTCCTCTGTACTCTCCACTGGATTCCAGTCGAAGCTCGCATCCACTACAAGACCATGGTGTTTGCCTACGGAGCAGCAAGGGGAACTGCCCCTCCCTACCTTCAGGCCTACACCCCAACCCGGGCACTCAGCTCTGCCACCTCTGGTCTCTTGGTCTCCCACCCCTTCTCTGTCCTGGCACCCCAATGGTGGAACCAGTTTCCCACTGATGCTAGGACAGAAGAGTCCTTGCCCATCTTCTGAAAACATCTGAAACCCTACCTCTTCAAAGAGCATCTTAAAGAAGACATCTCAGTCTTATCCCCCCCCCCAGCATTGACTTTGCTGATAACTTCTTTATTGAGGAAAAATGTACTCAATACGACTGTGATATGTGGTTGTCTCACCTAGCTATCTTAAGATGAATGCCCTAACTGAAAGTGGCTCTGTATAAGAGCATCTGCTAAATGACTAAAATGTAAACGTAATATGTAGATTAGGTGCTGTGTTGTGCTGGTTCCTGTCAATGTTAAAGCAGAGCTTCACAGAGAGAGGCCCTGCCTGCCTCACAGCCACAATTTATTTCCCCCCTGCACTGATTAAACTCTTCATCCATATTCATGGCTGCCCTCCGCTCTGAGACGAGTCAGGGAGAAGATGAAGGGATGAATGAAGGAGTGACCGAGGCAGGAGAAAGAACGAGCAGAGGGAGAGAAAAAAACAGGGGAACTTATACATTTCACATACCTGTATAAAAACGATTTCTTGTCAACCCACAACCCTTGTCAACCCACAACCCAAGCAGGAGGGAAAGCATTATGTAGGTCTTGTCAACCCACAACCCAAGCAGGAGGGAAAGCATTATGTAGGCACTGCACTTGAAGTGGCTCATTTCATATTGAGTGATGTTGTTAAAAAACACAGATGCAGGAATTTAGACTCCCTTCCACTGCCAGCTACAGCTCTCTGTCCCCATGACTCAAAGATACGCCACCAGGGTTTGGTAAAAAGCATGTGCTGACTGGTTGCCCCGGTGACCATCTGAAATAGGCAGGGAAGATGGCAGAGCCCCAGTAGTTACCATTGTGCTGTTTACTGGCAGGCCAGGCTGGCTCCCTGGCTGTCTGTAATACATCACTGTGTGTGGAGCACATGCCTGCCATCCACACTCCACATCTGCACTGGATACAGAACTCTTCCAAATCCTCTTTTAGGTGTCCTTTGTTGTGTGGGTGAATTTAAGCATTCTTAATTGTGCGCTCTCTCTCTCTACCTGCTCACTCTCTCTCTCTCTCTCTCTCTCTCTCTCTCTCTCTCTCTCTCTCACCCGTTCTCCCTCTACCCACTCTCTCTTGCTCTTTTGAAAGGATGGACAAGTAATTATGGATTTTAAATGAAAACCACCACATTGATCGAACATGAATGGGCTCCCACATCAAATACACATTTCCCCATCCCTCTGTATTTACCTAAATGCTGATAAAAGCCAGGATGCTCCATTAAGGGGATGGATTTGT
This sequence comes from Coregonus lavaretus, assembly GCF_964263955.1. Lineage (NCBI taxonomy): Eukaryota > Metazoa > Chordata > Actinopteri > Salmoniformes > Salmonidae > Coregonus > Coregonus lavaretus. The sequence continues at coordinate 11,300,516 of NC_140024.1, forward strand.
GTAGAAATACACAAACAAGAATCCATCTGTTCCAAACATAAAAGCAAAGGGAAGAGGCTGAGTGAATAGCTCATAAAACAGTGTGATCGATGCGCTCAGGATATCCATATATTTCCATTATCCATTATGAAGCTCAAATCAGAGCTTGTTTGCAAGGTTCTTAGAGAACCAGGTGCACAGCCATTCCAAGGAAATTAGCCATGTTACCTTAGAGACAAGGTGACATACAGTCACTCTCACACCGAGCCTAAAACACATACTGTATGCAGTATAAGGCATGATAGCATTTACACGTGCACATGGAAGCGCACACACATGCGCTCACTGACTCACACATGCGCGCAAAGGAGCTCACACACACACACATACACACACGCAGACCCCTCCCTGCTCCGTCAACTCTACTGACAGCAGTAATGAGTTTCTTCTCCTTTCTCCCTTGCGTAAGCCAACTGGCACCCACTCAAGGGAATTTTTCAGGCTGAATTGCGGCCATTAATCACAATCTAGGGCAAGACCGTGCCATCATGTGTATGGCAAGCAGAGATGCGTTTACGGGGAGGGGCAATGAGAATACAAGACAGAGGGGGAGCGGGCGTGCAAGAGACAGGGAGGAGGAGGGAGGGAGAAATAGAGAGAGAGAGAGCGAACGAGAAGGAGTAGGAGAGAGAGAAAAGATTGTGGTACAGTAATTTGGCTAAATTCACCAAAATGACCTCACTGGTAAATCCTGTGTGGTTGTTTCAGTACAGTGGCTGGGTATTCCTCCTCCTTCGCTGACAGTTACTGGGAGGAGCCCCCGCTGCATCAATCACAGCCAACAAGCCAGACAGATAGTGAGTGAGAAGGAGATGCTATTCCTGACTTCAGCAAGCAACAGCACCCCCAAAATACAAACCACAGCACTACAACTCCAGCACACACACACACACACACAACACACAACACACACACACAACACACAAACACACACAACACACAAACACACACACACACAAACAACACACACACACCTTGGCGCTGAATAATGATCTTAAATGCATATATTAGGGAGTGTGCCCCGGGGATAAATAAAGAGATAAGATTCCCACTGCGCCAAAGGCAACAGCAACACACTTGATACAGCAGCCAGCTAGCGTGTAGTATGTAGTATGTAGTGTATGTCTATGATGGAGGGAAGGAAGGACAGACAGCCAGGAGACAGAAAGCAGAGCAGAGCAGGAGTGTCTCTACCTCATCATCACCCTATATATGAGCTAGCGAGTTAGCAAGCCAGCCAACCGGCGACCATCTTTAAATCTGGTTCTTTGTGACACAGAGATGTTGTCAACATGGTGTCCTGCATCATGTCCTCTATCATAAGACAGCTGGCAGTTTTCTTCCCTCCATTCTTCCTTTCCCTTCTTGTTCTCCAGCGAGCCCTCAAGCTGCCAGCTGACCGTGTTCACCAGGGAAATCAGCCCTCCCGTTGATCAGCAGACCCCGCCCCTCCAAAGCAGGCTAATCCATATGAATTCATGTTAATATGAAGCGCCCCGCCTTTTGCCTTTCTCTCTCTCTCAGTGTGTGTCGTTTCACCACACACACACACACACACACACACAACCAGACCCTCAGTGTGGGTTCCAGGCCTACACCAGCACCATGCCATACACTGACAGCAGGAGGCACGGGAGGAACATCAATAGAGAATGATAAATATAGGCCCTGTCACAATCACTTAGTGTTCAACCTGGGTAAGATACAAAAGCCTGTTCCTCCACATTCTCCTCCTCCGACCACAGATAAAAACAGACGAAGATGACATGTTTATTTGTTATTTGTTTCATTGTAAGGTTTTCATGGTTTTATGAAATGTTGCTATTTCAGTCGTACAGTAAGTGGACCACCACAGCTTTTACTTTCTGTCCATTAGAGAAACTATCATAGACTGAATTGAACATTAACGTTCATTAAGATTATAAGGGATTTACAGTTAGGAAAAAGCAAACAGTTCTTTGAATAGGCTATAAGTCCCACTCAGTGAACCTGGGTCTTAAACAAATCCGACCCGTAAACATCTGTCCTAGTAATTGTCAAAAGTAGCCATTTAAAACGGGCCACTTCAATCTCCTAATGTCCCTCTGAAGCCTGGATTAAATGGGATTAGTTTCATTGTGACTCTACAACCAGCTCCCTTTGGCTATGTGGTTACAGTCGAGAGGGGTGTTTTCACTTGAGTTCACTGTTGAACACAGTTTCCATCAAACCCACATACCACACTCCTCTCCAGCTGGTCCTAACACGCCTGGTCTAGTTCTCTCTGCCCTTACCTTCAGTTTGGTCAGCTCTCTTCAACATTTCACATTTCAGCTCCACGTAAGGTAAGACGTCAAACATGTGAGGTGTGTGAAACATACACAAACACACACACACACATATTCCCTCCTTCTCCTGCATAGCAATGCCCATGGCCTCATGGTGAGGACTAAATCAAGGCTAAGCTAGCTAGCAGAGAGACAAAGTACCAGTGAAATGACAGAGCAGAGCACACAACCAGCCTGTCTCTCCTCTACCTACCAGGCCGAGGCTCCAGACCAGACCTGTATTGACCCCACGTCTTCCTCCCAGTGATGGGTATAAAAATAACACATGCCATTTAGCAGACACTTTTATCCAAAGCATTTTACATATGGGTGGTCCCGGGAATCGAACCCATTAACCTGACGTAGCAAGGGCCATGATCTACTAACTGAGCTACAGAGGACCACAAAATACACAATTGTTAGTCTTAGCTACGGAGAGGGACGGGAGCAATCCCCCTGCAACTGCATTTTCATTCTCAAATGATGCCTCAGCGGGCAAATAGAGTAGTCTATTACACTGTGGGGTTGTTCTATCTCTTGGCAGTGGTGGCGATAAAAGAGTCGACTTTATGACTTACTAACACACTTTAATATCGCGTTTATAAATAAAAAAGCCGAAGACACATACATAAATATGATGAAGGCCTCTGGTTGGGAGGTGGCTATAAATTCTTTATGTGATAGCAAAACTGAACATATCCCAACCTCTGTGGTCCTCTGTAGCTCAATTGGTAGAGCATGGCGCTTGTAACGCCAGGGTAGTGGGTTCGATCCCCGGGACCACCCATACGTAAATATGTATGCGCTTTTGATAAAAGTGTCTGCTAAATGGCATATTATTATTATTATATTATTAACCCCCGGCACAGAAGGAAACCACAAGAGGCACAGAATGTGACATAGAATCCCCAGGTCCCTGTTAACCTATATTTGACATACATACCAAGCGCATATTAAGTACATTAAAAAGGTCATAATGACATCTATCATCTACAGCAGAGGGAATGTACATTACACTGTTACACTGTTGGAGTCAACTGCTAATGTGTCTGAGGAAAGAGAGAAAGAGCGCGAGAGAGAGAGTGAGAGACAGAGAGTGAGAGAGAGAGAATTTAACTGAGAGAGAGAGAGAGAGAGAGAGAGAGAGAGAGAGACATAGAGAGTGTGCCATGTTCATGTGTTTGACTTTAACTGTGAGTGTACTATATACCGGTAAGTCTACGTGAAGGTTAGTGTGAGTGTGTAATCTAAGGCCACAGAGGGGCAGGCATGTTGTGTTCTAACTGCAGAAGCATGCTCATTCAGCTGCGGGTAGCTGGGTCTCTCTCTCTCTCTCTCTCTCTCTCTCTCTCTCTCTCTCTCTCTCTCTCTCTTCTCTCTCTCTCTCTCTCTCTCTCTCTCTCATCCTGCCTGCTTCATGTGGAAGGCTGCCGTTAAAACAAAGCTGGCGGGGTCACAAGGTCTCAGCACCACATTGGAATGGAATGTTCCTTCCTGGTTCAAGGTCCAACCTCCAGAGCCAGAGGGGCCCGGAGATCATTTGAGACCACCAATACTTTAGTAACATTTTACTCACTCCTTCCGCTTTCATCTTCTTTCAGCCTGTTTTACTCAAGGCTGTTTATTTGACTGTGGCTATTCAGAACTACTCTGTTGTTCAAATCACTGTTGTCATGTTACCTACAGTACAGCACGTTACGTTATATTACTGTCAGGTAAATTCCTTGCTTGACAGGCAGGCAATTAGATGAAACCCAAAAAACTGTATCCAAACATACACACTTAGAGGAGGGATGGGATCTGGAAGCTGAATGATATAGAAGCCCCAGAGTACCCACAAACACATTGGGCCAGTGGTAATGGATCAAATCAAATCAAAGGTCGCATACACAGATTTGCAGGTGTTATAGCAGGTGCAGCGAAACGCTTATGTTAGTAGCGCCAACAGTGCAGTAGAATGTTTCACAAATACAATACAAATACACAAATAATAAAAAATCTAAACAAGAAATTCAAGAAATGACAGAACGAGTCCAATTAACAATCCAGAGTAGATATATTAGAGTGAACAGGTGTCAGAATCCAGAATATAAATACGTGGTGTGTATAGACAGTATATCATTTGGAAGGAAAATGGTATGTACAGTAGTAGGTATATTAGGATGAGCTATGTGGAGAAAACAGTATATGCACTGTACCTACACGTACAGTATAATGGAGAATATGAAAGCAGGGGCTAGTGGTGCCCTTTTACCCAAAATCCCTCGCTCCACTCGCATTCCAACCTAGAAACTTCATCTAATTGGTTCTTGTGGAATTCCATTCCAGACCCAAGTGACCTGATCCACACACAACAGTCTAACTGGCTTTTTAACCCTGTCCAATTCAGCTGCATTGTCCCTGTGTGCCAGAGGACCCAAAGAAAGAAAAGGGAAATCCCTGGCTCGCTCTCTCTCCCCATCCGCTCCTACCTTCTAGTCAGCTTAAGAGAGAGTTTCCGCTCTAAACATTCTGATCTCACAGAATACAGCTAGCAACTGTACTGAGGAAGCAAAGATGTTGCATTTCATTTCAGACTCTCCTTCATAAAGACGGCGGAAGTAATCAACATAAAACCAGATAGATATGGATACAATTTGAAGTTCTGCCCTGATCAAACACAACTGCTAAAATGTTCTAACTGGCTCTGATGTTGTCATTCTGCCAACAAGTATGAAAACAACATCAGCGCAGAGGGCCGACCAACTGCCTTTGTACATGAAAAGCGATTTATTCACTCTGACTAACAGTTCAGCCAGCTTGGAGAAACATTAAACCATTGGAACAGATCTCTGGTGACAGCGTGACAAATCAATGTTTTTCTCTGTGTGTGAGAGAGTGTTTGTTTAACTCTGTCCTTTCCCAATTCCAAACAGAGGCCGTGGTGTTGGTGTTTGGGGAATGGGTCAGGGACTGTGGCAGGATAGGGCCACTTCATTCACTAACAAAGCCAAGGTCACTGCAGCTACCCTGGGGCCATGGGAGAGGGGGATGGCCCCCCCGAGTTGGGAATGGGAAGAGAGTGAGGGAGGAGGAGGAGCGTTACGGGGGAGGACAGAAAAGGAGGAGGGGTATTATGCCCCAGTGCACACACAGAGGTCACCGTTTTCCAGCTGACTCCTCCCCCACTCACTCTCCTCCTGACCTCTGACCTTCCCATTTCTGAGTCAATGCAGAGACAGAGTGGGGGAAGGGGCACGGAGCAGGAGGGGAGAGAAAAGCACCTACCCACCCACCCAGGACAGAGCACAGTAGTGAGGAATGACAAAAGGGGGCCTCAGTCAGCAAGTCAGTCCTTCCGTCCGTCCGTCAGTCAGTCAGTCAGTCAGGAAAGAATAGCGCTATGGTCATCATCACAAAGAGGGCCTGGTTTTGTTCTGAACAGCATCTCACCCTGTTCCCAGCCACTCCACAGACTTCAATTCACCCCAACAATGGCTGCTGCAACTCTCGGAGGTACCCAACATAAAGGGGGCTGTGGCTGAGGCCCAGAGGAGTGGAGTGGGGCAGTTAGTTGACTGTGTCCTGTCCTGTCCTCTATGTGTCAGATTAGCGCTGTCTCCTGCCTGTCCATCACTCTGGTCTAAGGCTGGGATTTGTCCCTCTGGTTCATGTGAAGAGGTGAGGAGTGGAGAGCCCATCCGCCACTTCCTGGTCTTGGTATAGATAATGTAGCCGACTGTGGGCTCATGGGGGGAAGAGAGAATGGCCAGGCCTGTGGGGCTGTGGGGCTAGAGAGACAGACAGAGCACCAGGCTCTCTAGCCCAGCCACCAGGCCCAGACAGACAGACAGACAGACAGACAGACAGGCTCCATCACCTCCTCCTCCCCTCCTGACACTCCATGTCCTCTTCCTTTCACTCATTTATATGTCTTTACCAATCTCACAGGTTGTACAAAATGTCCGCCAAAGGGGAGGACAGGAAGGGGGAGTTTTTATTGGTGGATGGTGCTGGCCCTGTAAAGCTTTTTAACTGCGTTTTTTGTCCGTAAAGGCAAGTGTAGTCAAGCGTGGTGATGGGGCAGTGGGAGGGGCCTTTTGAAAGAACTGCCACAGAGAGTTGGCAGGGCCCCTAGTGAGACATTGCATCACAGGAACACACACAAGAGTAGACATTGGGACAGTAACACTGGTAGTGATGGGTGGATCTGGACTATTTTACTGTCAATGCAAAACAGACACTTAGCAGAGCAAGCCAACAGGCAGGCAGGCCGGCATGCACGGAAACATACACTCACACACACGTGCACAGACACACACGTCAAGTGCATGGCTGCGTGCAGTGCTCACACACACAGATCAAATTCCCAAATAAACAGATGTCAACATTTCAGACTCTCAGGACTGGTCATCAGAATCAAACCTCTGACCCCACCTCTGCCCTTTTCCCTCTCACCTCCGACCTCTATTACTGAGGAATTTCCCGATGAACCTTAAAACCAGGGAGGAGGAATTCTCGGCCCCCTTTTCATTTGTTTGTTTGAGAAAGGCTAGGGTGGTCCAGAGACATCCGGACCAAGACAGAATTCATTAAAAGGATACCACCCCGCCATGTGCCCCCCCACCCCACACACACTTCACAGAGGGACAAATCCTCACCACAATGGACCTGCATTTTAATTTGAACCAAAACCCAGCTGCATGCAGACACTGATGGTCATGGTCAAGGTTAGAGCCTTTCATCAACGACGGGCAGAAAGACAACTGAAGAGGCATATCTGCACATTTACAACAACACATCTTCTGAAATCACGTTGAAATGGGTAATTGGGAGAAATATTTAGAGCACTCTTTGGAAGGAATAACCTCCACCAGAGCACCTCGAGCAGATAGTGGAATTGGAAGAATTGACATCTAAAATATTGACTTCCAAACCATTAGAGACATTTCTACCAGCCTTGAGACTGAGACTGAAGCTTGAGGGACAGCTGTTTTTCTTTCTGATCCCATCTCACGTCAGTCAGCCACATTCCTCTTCCCACCTCTGGTATGGAACTTGTTAGCAGAGTAGCACAGAGGGAGGGGGAGAGAGACAGAGAGAAAGAGAGATGATGAGAGAGAGAGATGGGGGAGATAGAGACTGGAGGGAGAGAATGAGGAAGAACGGGGAAGAGAGAACAAGGAAGAAGGAGAGATAAAAGGGAGAGCAGGGGGGGTGGAGCTGACACTACTACCTGGCTACTTGCTCTTGTCTCTGTGCGACACATACTGCCACTTCATCTTTGATTTACAGATTGCGGGAGAGAGAGAGATTTCAGCTATACCTATTTCCTCTTGCCATCCCCTGGCGGGCGGCCATGCCACAGCTCTGCAAACATATCGTTGTGTTTTCACAGCGCCCCTGTCACAACAGTGCTGTGGTCTGCTGTGCTGTGGAAGGCCTGGGTGACAGGACTGGACTATCCTCTGAGACATGTTTGCCAGTGGTCTCTCTCTCTTTCTCTGCCGTAATTGGTCTGTTCCGAAATAAGACTCTCTCCCTGTTAGTTTATTTGCCAGCTTTTTCTTCCTCTTCTTTGCACACAAGGAGGGAAGGAAAAAAATCAATCTGCAACTAGAAAGCCTACACTTCCCAGTTATGAACATGATCCACAAACATATAAAACGTATAAAACATAATGCCACTTGTGATAATATCACTCCTTAAAAAATATATATGATAGGTATTTAAATATTGTTGAACATAAAGCATCGAGGTGAGGAATCAGGGAACTTTTTGTTTGAGCAATTCAATATCCCAGTCACCCAACTGTTCAGTCAGTCAATGCAGTGCAATCAATGCATTTGGGTCTTATGTCCTCTTTGATGTTCCTTCAGTTTACTGTGAGGTACTGTTTACACAAGCAGATATTGATAGAACAGGATAACGTCAAGCAACAGCCACTAGCCACACTAACTGAGCAATGCTGCTTTCATAGTGTTTACACCCCCACCCCCTCCTCCCCCCTCCTCCCCATACAGTATGACTGTTATAGCCCTGCTCTGCACACATGGCATTCCCAGTGTTTAAGTAGCTCTGTGAAGGTCCCTGTGCATCAGAAAGTCTCACTGCTACAGTAGCTCCTGCCATTCAGACAATATAGTACTAAACAGACTCTAATAGTCAGGTCATTGTGTTGTTCTGCAGCTCTGCTCAAGGTTGCATTCCATAGGATTCCTCTCTATGGAATGAGAGGCCTTCCAGAGAACGTTCCAAGGATCCTTCCAGGGCTGGGAGAGGGAGCTGAGGGAGCTGAGAGCACAGGCTGGCAGCTACAGACTGGGGAACGGAGCCTGAGAGAGACTGGGTGGAGGGATGGATGGATGGGTTGGAGGTACTGTAGGCTGGCACATAGCCTACCCTAGGGCACTACCTATGGCACTTCCTTGAGTGACACCGAGATGCAGAGCCTCCATTTCATGTCCCCTGTGGCTTGTCAGCTGAGGTAGAGCTAATTCCAACACTATCTTCTTCCTGACGCGTATCACATCAGCATCATGTAGTGCGTGAAATAAACTGGTAAAGGGATAATACTGGTAAATACTACTTCCAAGAAAGCCATGAGGAGAGAGAAGTGCTCTTACATATCCGGAATGTCCTGCTTTAGATTAATACAGGCATTGAGAGTATTGGTAGATGAATCACAGCGCCTGTGTTAGAGGTGAGCTGTTCTATTTCAATCTATCACGCCTCATTGACTGCCTTCACATACACTACCAGTCAAAAGTTTGGACACACCTACTCATTCAAGGTTTTTTCTTTTTCTTTATTTGTATAAAACATTTTACATTGTAGAATAATAGTGAATACATCTAAACTAGGAAATAACACATATGGAATCATGTAGTAAACAAAAAAGTGTTAAACAAATCAAAATATATTGTATATTTGAGATTCTTCAAATAGACACCCTTTGCCTTGATGACAGCTTTGCACACTCTTGGCATTCTCTCAACCAGCTTCACCTGGAATGCTTTTCCAACAGTCTTGAAGGAGTGCCCACATATGCTTAGCACTTGTTGGCTGCTTTTCCTTCACTCTGCGGCCCGACTCATCCCAAACCATCTCAATTAGGTTGAGGTTGGGGGATTGTGGAGGCCAGGTCATCTGATGCAGCACTCCATCACTATCCTTCTTGGTAAAACAGCCCTTACACAGCCTGGAGGTGTGTTGGGTCATTGTCCTGTTGAAAAACAAATGATAGTCCCAATAAGCCCAAACCAGATGGGATGGCGTATCGCTGCAGAATGCTGTGGTAGCCATGCTGGTTAAGCGTGCCTTGAATTCTAAATAAATCATAGATAGTGTCACCAGCAAAGCACCCCTACACCATAATACCTCCTCCTACATGCTTTACGGTGGGAAATACACATGCAGAGATCATCCGTTCACCCACACTATGTCTCACAAAGACGGTTGGAACCAGAAATCTCCAATTTAGACTCCAGATCAAAGGACACATTTCCACTGGTCTAATGTCCATTGCTCGTGTTTCTTGGCCCAAGCAGGTCTCTTCTTCTTATTGGTGTCCTTTAGTAGTGGTTTCTTTGCAGCAATTCGACCATGATGGCCTGATTTACACAGTCCCCTCTGAACAGTTGATGCTGAGATGTGTCTGTGACTTGAACTCTGTGAAACATTTATTTGGGCTGCAATTTCTGAGGCTGGTAACTCTAATGAACTTATCCTCTGCAGCAGAGGTGACTCTGGGTCTTCCATTCCTGTTGCAGTCCTCATGAGAGCCAGTTTCATCATAGTGCTTGATGGTTTTTGAGACTGCACTTGAAGAAACTTTCAAAGTTCTTGAAATGTTCCATGTTTGCTGACCTTCATGTCTTAAAGTAATGAGGGACTGTCGTTTCTCTTTACTTATTTGAGCTGTTCTTGCCATAATATGGACTTGGTCTTTTACCAAATAGGGCTATCTTCTGTATACCACCCCTACCTTGTCACAACACAACTGATTGGCTCAAATGCATTAAGAAGGAAATAAATTCCACAAATTAACTTTTAAGAAGGCACACCTGTTAATTGAAATGCATTCCAGGTGACTACCTCATGAAGCTGGTTGAGAGAATGCCAAGAGCTTGCAAAGCTGTCATCAAGGGAAATGGAGGCTTTTTGAAGAATCTCAAATATAAAATATATTTTTATTTGTTTAACACTTTTTTGGTTTCTACATTATTCCATATGTGTTATTTCATAGTTGCGATGTCTTCACTATTATTCTACAATGTAGAAAATCGTAAAAATAAAGAAAAACCCTGAAATGAGTAGGTGTGTCCAAACTTTTGACTGGTACTGTACATCTTATGTGATCACTCATGATTTCTACGCAAACAACTCATGACTGTTTTCCCTCCCCAGAAGTCTGTTGTTTGCCAATAAATAATCATAATAATTTTCACAGTAGTCCCTTGGCTAAATGCACTTGAAGATATATAATACGGAATTCTTTAAGTTGGTTATCCTCTTACATTTATCTATAGGGCCAAATAAAGAAAATGAGTGGTATATTCTGACATAAAAAAAAAAAAAAAATGTAAAATTAATTCATAAAGCTAAATAATGAAATGATCCAACTTATCTTGACCACATTGGCATCAATTTCACTCAGATCCAAGTTCTCCATCTGGGAGGTAGACTAGATAGACACCTGTGAAGACTTATAATCACTCAGCGGGTGTCCAGATCTCTGAGCCCTTCAGCACAGCTCAGCATTACAGTCAGAGAAATCCTATTTTACCTCAATCCCTCAAGAGCAGAGATAGAGCAAGAGAGAGAGAGAGAGATATGACCATGCACAGCAGGGTAAAATAGACATACAGTAATCTGCATAGTGCTAACCACATTGGTCTTTAAAACATTATATGCGTATTTTTTTTCCAAGCAGGGACGTAGGCCTTTGGTAAAGAGGAAAAGATGTTGCATTTGTGTGTGGCGGGGTAGATATTAGAAATTGTATTTATTTATTTTAGTGAGTGAAGGAAAGATGAGTGCAGTCCCCAGAGAAAATTAGCAGTCACCAGAGACAAGAGGAATGACATGGGTAAAGCCTGTTGCATGGATCTCAGTCGAAACAGCGCATATATTTTGACTACATTTTGTGACGTTGTTATTCGTTTCGGTGTTCGGCAGGTTTTTTTCCGGCTGTTTGAGCACACACATTTTTTTCTTTAGGCAAGTCGAAGTTCGGTAGACGAAGTCTACACCTCTTCGTCGGTGAGAGGGTCAAGAGTACTACTCCTAGTAGAAGTGGGAACTATGGACGGGATTCTTCAATTACGTTTTTTTCACTTGCAAAATACTGCACCAAATATCTAACTAAGACCTCCTTGGCAACAACGTCAAAATTAATTACAGATTTCTTGATTTATCTTAGATTCATTTGGAAGTGTATACTGGCTATGTTGTTGCTACGATGTCTCAAGAGGGACAAACAGTAATATTTTCCCAGTGAAGGTATTTTAAGGGAGTATGCAAGGCACAGGCGTTCGCTTCGCCTAGCCGAGTTCTGCTAGGAGCAAAACGAGCCTAGTATGCGGGCGCCTTTACCCTGCCTCCATCACAGATCACTCTCTGAGCACTGAGACCTGTTGTTGTTAGCTCCATTAGCATAACTACTCTCATTGTGTCTGTCTACAAAGTATCTGTTACCTTTATATCTACCCAAATTGTGAAAGATTGAAAGAAAAAAAACACTGGTGTGGTCCTCTCTCTCCCTCTCTCTCTCTCTCTCCCTCTCTCTCTTTCTCTATCAAGCCAATTTCCCAGCAGATCCGTAGGGAGGGAGACCCAGTGTATTGCGGTTCTATTGAGACAGTCTCCTGACCTGTGCAGCCCAGTCATTGAGCTGAGTGTCAGTGGGAAGTGCAGCAGCGGGGCAGCTTCAAAGGCCCAGGCTGGTGGAGGGAGGAAGGGGGGTGAGGGGGTGAGGGGTTGAGGGGCGGGGTTTCACCCACAGACAAAGGAAACCCGAGGGAGATGGAAGGCTGGCGCTTCAGCGTCCACCCAGTCAGGAGGCTAGGATGAATGGGAGGGGTACGGAGTAGCATCTCTTCCAACTACTCCCACACACACACACAATAATAAGAATCAACCAACGCCTGGAAACACACATACCATTGCCCAATACCTGGAAAACCCTTTTAAAGCTATTACAATATACAGAGGGCTGTCTGGATGTCTGACTGAGTAAGTATAGTGTTATTGTTTACCTCTGTGGCTGGCTAACATGCCAGCATTATTTACATGCACCCCTCCTCCTGAGAGGAACTGATAGTTACGTTCACACAGATGACAGCCCTGCAGCGTCGTTACAGGTACCCTTTCTCTCTCTTCCATTCTGCTCCTCTTTTATCCCTGACAGCCCCTGCAATCTTCTCTTTTATTAAACTCTCATTCAAGAAGTGTTAGGCTGGGAGGAGTAGAAAAGTAGTGCTAAAATCCAAGCAGTGGAGGTTCTACAACGTATCTGTCTGGGATACTACACAGTGACTAGTGAAAGTCTACACACCACTTACGCAGTCTTCACAATTTGCTAACTTAAAATTAAATCTAAAAAATTATTACATTAGTTTTTTCCCCCCACAGATCTACACAACCTACTCCACATTTACAAAGTGAATGAAGGTTAAAGACAACTGTCAAATTAATAAAAAATACAAAAACTAAGATGTATTGATTGCATATGTTTTCACACCCCAGAGTTAATACTTGGTGGAAGCACCTTTGGCAGTCTCTCCAGCTGTGAATCATTATGAATAATATTCTACCAACTTTGCACAACTCTTAGGGCAACATAGGTCCATTGTTTTTGTAAAAACTGCTCAAGCTCAGTACATTTTGGTTGGGAATCATTGATGGACAGCAATATTCAAACCTTGTCTCAGATTTTCAAGCAAATTTAAGTCAGGACTGAGACTGGACTATTCAGGAACACTCAACTCCTGTTGGAAAGCCATTCTGGTGCGTGTTTGGCATACACATGTGTGTAATTGTCTCGCTGAAAAGTAAAACTCTATCCCAGGGTTAGGTTTACAGAAGACTGTGGCGGATTTTCCTTATTTTTTTACCTGGGCTTTGCTCCTTGTTTATTTCTTTTGATCCTGACAAATTCCCCAGTCCCTGCCGATGGCATAGTGATTTTTTTTATTTTATTTCACGTTGAATTCATGTTTGACAAATGTAAATCAAAACTAGATGTTGAACTGACGTCTGTGCCCAGTGGGGAAGCTTCACTAATCGCACCACCCTTTGCATGACAACACTGCCTGTCACTGGGCTGGCTGTGTGGAATGGAGGGACGGCTGTAATAGCAGCACAAAAATTACCCTAAAGTACAAATTGAGCAACACAGACAAATACATGAGGATATAGGATACAGTGAGGGAAAAAAGTATTTGATCCCCTGCTGATTTTGTACGTTTGCCCACTGACAAAGAAATGATTAGTCTATAATTTTAATGGTAGGTTTATTTGAACAGTGAGAGAATAACAACAAACGAATCCAGAAAAACGCATGTCAATAATGTTATACATTGATTTGCATTTTAATGAGGGAAATTACCCCCTCTCAATCAGAAAGATTTCTGGCTCCCAGGTGTCTTTTATACAGGTAACGAGCTGAGATTAGGAGCACACTCTTAAAGGGAGTGCTCCTAATCTCAGCTTGCTACCTGTATAAAAGACACCTGTCCACAGAAGCCATCAATCAATCAGATTCCAAACTCTCCACCATGGCCAAGAACAAAGAGCTCTCCAAGGATGTCAGGGACAAGATTGTAGACCTACACAAGGCTGGAATGGGCTACAAGACCATCGCCAAGCAGCTTGGTGAGAAGGTGACAACAGTTGGTGGGATTATTCGCAAATGGAAGAAACACAAAAGAACTGTCAATCTCCCTCGGCCTGGGGCTCCATGCAAGATCTCACCTCGTGGAGTTGCAATGATCATGAGAACGGTGAGGAATCAGCCCAGAACTACACAGGAGGATCTTGTCAATGATCTCAAGGCAGCTGGGACCATAGTCACCAAGAAAACAATTGGTAACACACTACGCCGTGAAGGACTGAAATCCTGCAGCGCCCGCAAGGTCCCCCTGCTCAAGAAAGCACATATACAGGCCCGTCTGAAGTTTGCCAATGAACATCTGAATGATTCAGAGGAGAACTGGGTGAAAGTGTTGTGGTCAGATGAGACCAAAATCGAGCTCTTTGGCATCAACTCAACTCGCCATGTTTGGAGGAGGAGGAATGCTGCCTATGACCCCAAGAACACCATCCCCACCGTCAAACATGGAGGTGGAAACATTATGCTTTGGGGGTGTTTTTCTGCTAAGGGGACAGGACAACTTCACCGCATCAAAGGGACGATGGACGGGGCCATGTACCGTCAAATCTTGGGTGAGAACCTCCTTCCCTCAGCCAGGGCATTGAAAATGGGTCGTGGATGGGTATTCCAGCATGACAATGACCCAAAACACACGGCCAAGGCAACAAAGGAGTGGCTCAAGAAGAAGCACATTAAGGTCCTGGAGCGGTCTAGACAGTCTCCAGACCTTAATCCCATAGAAAATCTGTGGAGGGAGCTGAAGGTTCGAGTTGCCAAACGTCAGCCTCGAAACCTTAATGACTTGGAGAAGATCTACAAAGAGGAGTGGGACAAAATCCCTCCTGAGATGTGTGCAAACCTGGTGGCCAACTACAAGAAACGTCTGACCTCTGTGATTGCCAACAAGGTTTTTGCCACCAAGTACTAAGTCATGTTTTGCAGAGGGGTCAAATACTTATTTCCCTCATTAAAATGCAAATCAATTTATACTTTTTTTTTACATGTGTTTTTCTGGATTTTTGTTGTTGTTATTCTGTCTCTCACTGTTCAAATAAACCTACCATTAAAATTATAGACTGATCATGTCTTTGTCGGTGGGCAAACGTACAAAATCAGCAGGGGATCAAATACTTTTTTCCCTCACTGTATATACTGTATCCTCCAACCACAATCCCCCCCCCCCCCCCCCACAATAATAATCAACCAACGCCTGGAAACACACACACCATTGCCCAATACCTGGAAAACCCTTTTAAAGCTATTACAATGTGTCAGTACACTCACCACTCTCCACAGAGGGCTGTCTGGTTGTCTGACTGAGTAAGTATAGTGTTATTGTTTACCTCTGTGGCTGGCTAACATGCCAGCATTATTTACATGCACCCCTCCTCCTGAGAGGAACTGATAGTTACGTTCACACAGATGACAGCCCTGCAGCGTCGTTACAGGTACCCTTTCTCTCTCTTCCATTCTGCTCCTCTTTTATCCCTGACAGCCCCTGCAATCTTCTCTTTTATTAAACTCTCATTTAACATCCCAGCGTTAGGCTGGGAGGGCAATTAACCATGGCAATCACAGAGTAAAAAAGTAGTGCTAAAATACTGAAGCAGGGGAGGTTCTACAATGTATCTGTCTGGGATACTGTATGTATAGAAAACACACACAAATGGTAGTCAGAATGGAGTTGTACCTATTTGTCTATTTTCACCTTCCCTCTTCATCTTTGGCCTCTCCTTTTCTCCACCCAGCACTCCACCGTGCTTCTCTTGATCCCCTCAGGGTTACCCAGGTCAATTACAGACTCAGAGCCTGAATGGGCACCATAATTAAAATAAATTATAACTTAACAAAGCTTAAACTCTTTCCAGTTAATGCCTAAAAAAGGGGACAAAAGCCTGTCATTTCGATTGATCCTATTTTGTAAGCGAGGGCTTTTATGATCAGTTGCCTGGTGACGGGCGTGCAGGGCAAGAAAGGCGGACCAATCAGTAAACGGCTGGTCCAGCCGGTCTACTATGCCGGGCACAGTAATTAATTGAAATGATGAAAAGCTTCCTGAGCCTAAGCTAATGAGGAACTCCAAGAGAAACGGGAGGGAGAGACGGAGAAGGAGAGGGAGAGAGGCAAAGCCATCAAAGAGATAACATTTGCAAAAATACGTGTTTCCTGGACGGCTGGCCAATTGAGCGGGCCGACGGGGAGCCCATGCTGCACCAGCTCCCAGCAGAGAGCTCACACACACGGCAGACAAGTAAATAAGAAGATAAATTTATGGAGGACGGGGTTGAGGGCTGGGCGGGAGGGGCACTTTAACCGAGGGGGGCTATAAAGAGGCTTCACTAATTGCACCACCATTTGCATGGCAGCACTGCCTGCCTGTCACTGGGACTGCCATGGTGCTGTGGTGCAGGGAGGGAGGCTGTAATGCAGCACAAATTACCCTAAAGTACAAATTGAGTATGAGCCCCAGCACAGACAAATACATGAGACAAAAAGTAGCCTTTGATCTTTAGAAGTCTTGAGCAACGGATCTATTCGCCTCTCTTTAAAGGAGAGAAAAAAGTTCTCAGCTTCCTTCCTGTTTCAAATGTATTTCTCTATTTCTCTATAGATCTGAAATGGTTCAATCCTCTCTCATATGCTAAACTGCCCCTGCTGGAGGTTGGCTATTAGTGTCTTCCCTAGGAGAGGCCTGCTGCACTGACAGAACATTACCCAGTTCTCCTGTCTGTCTCTGTGTTCCTTCCTTATAGCCACTTCACTTTCACACTTCTTCCTGTATCACAATCCTCTGTACCAAGTACTTAGACAACCCCCCCAAAAAGCGCAATACAGGAACAGCTGAGAGCTAAGTAGAGGCATCTAATAGAAACTGAAACATTCAGAGGCTGACAACATCATCATAGCATGTTTCCACCTCTCACCTCTTATCAGTTCATCAACACTTCTTCCCTCCTCTCCACTGGCTGGGGAGAGGTGGACAGACAGAGAGGCCATGATGGTGTACCCTGAGATTATCCAATATATAGTTGAAACTGAGGGGGAGGAAGGTAGGAGCAACGACTCCCCTCCTTCACCTCTCCCTCCTCCCTGGGAGGAAAGAAGAGCAGAGCTGTTTCACTTTTGCCACATCTCTTCTCATGTCTCCTCCAGTGGGTGAGCCGGGGTTGATGCCTACTGCACTTCATCCAATGATTTATATATACACTAGATGACTGAAGCTACCGCGCCTCCATCTTGGCACTCCCCCACTGTTGTAAAAAATATTTTGGAAGCTATAGAAATGCATTTATGAATGTCTACATTTGTTTTTGCCATGTTTATTATATTACAGACACCTTAATGCATACTTTTACATTATATTATGTGAGCTAAACATAATATTTTTTAATAAACAAATATTTTAAAACATTTTCCTTAAAGTATAATTTGGAGAGATTACTAATGTTACTGTCCTTACTACAACAACAAAAATACTTCAATACATGTAATTTTGTCCTTGAAACATACAAATACTGCAGAATTCCATTCATTCCTATAGAGGACTGCTCCTACTGGGGCGTGCCAATATGGCCGACCGGTGGCTTCAAAGCCTCTCAATGGACAATACATAGCATCAGCAATCCAGGGTTTATATACATCATTGGCTCCATCCAGCAGTGAATCAGTCCATCACAGCCTTTTACTGAAGAATCAAAAACAAACAACAAAGGCTACTACTAGATGATACAAAAAAACAAGAACTAGGCCCACTGCTTTTGAAGAAGGAAATATAGATTTTGCTTCATGTGATAACAATACCCAGTGTGGATTGTTCAAGCCCCTCATGATGTGTAATGATTCATAGATCAAACTCCATATCTAGCAGGGCATCTGTTCGTGCTGCTATCAAAGGGCCATTGATTCTGGTTTATAAGCCCAGAAGCATTTCACCTCTGTGACAGTGCACCCAGGAGCACACAGAGACCTTTACTGACACGAGGCGAAATTTTGTTTATGAATTATGAATTTGAGTGATTAAAACTCGTTATTCCGTTACCAAATTGGTAATGGAATTAACCAAAAATCAGTAACGGAATTACTGCAACTGAATTGGCTACAATGGGAAATCATAATAGTCACAAACCACAGTTGGGTCACCTGCTACTGTCCTGCCTTCCACTGGCATACTGTTATGTTCAGCTCATAACTGTTTTCTTTGTCTTTCTTTTGTCTGGAGGTCAAACCAAGAGTGTTAAAACAGTCTGAGTCTGGCCAAACCCTTCCCTCCCTCTCTCTCTCTCTCTCTCTCCCTCTCTCTCTTTCTGCCTCTCTCTCTCCCTCTCTCTCTCTCTGCCTCTCTCTCTCTCTCTCGTTCTGCCTCTCTCTCTCCCTCTCTCTCTTTGCCTCTCTCTCTCCCTCTCTCTCTTTCTGCCTCTCTCTCTCCCTCTCTCTCTTTCTGCCTCTCTCTCTCCCTCTCTCTCTTTCTGCCTCTCTCTCTCCCTCTCTCTCTTTCTGCCTCTCTCTCTCCCTCTCTCTCTTTCTGCCTCTCTCTCTCCCTCTCCCTCTCTCTGCCGTTCTCTCACACTCTCCAGTTAATGTCACCTCTCCCAGCTCTTACTGACACTTACTCATGAGCCCCCTCTCTTTCCATTTACTGTAACTAGCATCCTCACCCACTGAGCACCGACCAACACCGGATGTCCATGGACGTTGAAACGTAGTTGAAATTTGGTCAGTTCACCCATGGCCTTGATGTTAACGTTCACAGACGGACCGGATTGGACCAAATCTGAACCTATCATAGACGTATGTTTCACAAGTTTGGATAGCACAGTACAGTACAGTACAGTACCGTGAGTAGAGCACAGTAGAGAACAGTCCAATACAATAGTACAGTACAATGAAGAAAAGTAGAGTATAGTACATTTACATTTTAGTCATTTAGCAGACGCTCTTATCCAGAGCGACTTACAGTTAGTGAGTGCATACATAATTTTTTTATTTTTCATACTGGCCCCCCGTGGGAATCGAAACCACAACCCTGGCGTTGCAAACGCCATGCTCTACCAACTGAGCTACATCCCTGCCGGCCATTCCCTCCCCTACCCTGGACGACGCTGAGCCAATTGTGCGCCGCCCCATGGGTCTCCCGGTCGCGGCCGGCTACGACAGAGCCTGGATTCGAACCAGGAGCTCTAGTGGCACAGCCTTAGACCACTGCGCCAGTCGGGAGACATATATTGTATACATATACAGTATATTGTACTGTACTCTACTGTACTGACCTCTTCTGAACTATACTATACTCTATTTTACTGTACTCTACCCTGCTCTGCTGTATTGTACTGCACTGTACTCTACAGTGCTCTGCTGTGCTGCACTGTGATGTCCAAACTTGTGAAAACATGAGGAGAATGACATTAATATCCATAACTATACATTTCTGTGTAGTACAGATCAGGGATCCATGATGTAACTCCGTTACTGTAATTCCGTTACCGGGTGTAAATCCACTTCACTTACTGTAGTTCAATAACCAAAATAGTTTTTTTCAAACACAATGTGTCATATCATAGCTGACACCCCATTTTTTCTGTAGACATCTTTGAATCTTAATTCGAAGCAGATATTTAACAGAGTTTTTGGAAAACATGGTTGCATAAAAAACATAATTACTGTAATTCTGTTACCAAAGTTTGCATCTGCACAGTTCTTCCACTAAATTAGGTTTAATGTAGATTTTTCAGTGGAAATTGTTAAAAGTAGTCCTTGTGCATAGAGTTTGGTTTGTTAAACTTTGTCAAAGCGTAATTCCATTATCGTGGAATTGCAGCTGTTCTTTTTCACTATGATGGCTTCCCCCTGTCCTGAAGCCTGGTGTCCGGCAGGCTCAGATAACAATGTTAAGATTCATTAAGGAGGAGACCCTGCCCTTAGCTCCTCTTTGTCACTCAACAAAGACATCAATTCCCTGAGTCCAGCATCGGCACGCAAAACACACACATGGTTACTCTCATATGGTAGGCATGTCAGGACACAGCGCTTCCCCATCCCCAGCAGATACATTTCACATGCTTCATTAGAATGGGGCCCTTTCTCAACACCCCCTCCTTAGGGGTCAAAGGCCATAATGTCAGAATGTGACCTCCAGACCATCAGTAATCCTTAAGCTAATCAATATGACTAACAGGGCAGGGGTCATCCATTTAAGTGACCCTGAAGAACAAAAAGGAAGGAAGCCCAGAAGAGAAGAGAACACACCATTATCTTTTCAGGAGCAGCCAGCGGTGGAAAAAGCCCTTCCACCCGAGGCAATGAGCTTGAACTTCACACAGAGAGAAAGAAGCTGTCTGCACATAGCATTAAATCCTAGTACATCCAGTAATCAGAATGTGGAGCACATTCAGAGAGATCAGAGAGATCTGTGCTCGCCAGGTGTGGATACATGAGTAGATTAATTGTGATGTGAAATGTTGTTTGTAATACCAGCTGTAAACAAAACAAAAATTAATAGCCATCCCCCTCAGCAGTGAATATTCTAATTGGCTCCACAATTCTAATTCATCCTTTGTCTTTATTCTGTTCTCCTCACAAAATCCCCCTTCTGGTCAATGATTCTATATACAAAGTTAGCAGGGTTAACCACACAATTAAAATAATAAAATGCAAATGTAGGCCAACTCTTTCAAAAGGTAATAGACTCAAAGCTAATCAGATTGGAACAGGTAACATTGATTATAAAGCAATGCATAATGCATACAGGACTAACATTGTTGAAATAATAATTCCATTATTATACCTGCTATGGGCATACTCCTCAGTTAAGGGGGGACAGATGTTCATTTTAACCCCCCCCCCCCCCCCCCCGGTTTTACATCCATTCCACTCCACCCTCAGACCACTAATTCATAAATAATTGTCACGGATTCGGCCGAGGCTGCTCCTCCTCCTTGCTCGGGCAGGCTTCGGCGTTCGTCGTCCCCGGAGTACTAGCTGCCACCGTTGAATGTTATCGATGTTTGTTTGGTTTTGTCTTCCTTGTACACCTGTTTCCATTTAGTGTTCATTATGTCCCCTATAAGTTTCTCGTTTTGTTTGTAGTTAGTTGTGTGTAATTGTCCGCCTGTCCGTTGGTGCTGTGTATTTTGCTCTCGTGTATTTAGAGTACGGACGCACTATTTGCGTATTCTTTAGTATTTTGTGTATTTGCGCACAGTATGCGTAATCGCTCACCTCCGTTGTTGTTGAGGCCCGTTACTTTGTATTGTCGTGTTTCTAACAAGTAAAGTCTGTTGGACTAAGCTTCTGTGTCCTGCGCCTGACTCCAACTGTCACGGTTTCGGCCGAGGCGGCCCCTCCTCCTTGTTCGGGCAGGTTTCGGCGGTCGTCGTCTCCGGAGTACTAGCTGCCACCGTTCTATGTTTCTTGTTTGATTGGTTTTGTCTGTTTGTCACACATGTTTTGTGTTATGTCTCATTAAGCACCCTATTTAGTTCCTTGTTGTTAGTTAGGTGTTGTGTGTAATTGTTTTCTTGCCGTGTTGCTGCGCTACCTATTTTGGTGCGCTATTTAGTAGTTTGCCTCCTTGTTGTTTTAGGAGAGATTTACGCACATGTTTAGTGCGCCCGTTTGGTTACGCCTGTGCTCGCTTTTCTCGCCTCCGGGCTGTTCTTGGATTATTTTGTGTTGATCTACTAAAGACTTTGTTTGGACTTAACTTCTGCGTCCTGCGCCTGATTCCACACCACACCTACCTACAGCAACTCTTGACAGAATTACACACCACATATGGAATCAGCAGGAGCACCCACCGACGTCATGGAGGAGCGTTTTCGTGGTCAAGAGGATCGAATCAACCAGATCGGGCACGCCTTGGACCGCGTCATGAACACCCTCCATCGATGGGAGACAAGCGGGGTACCCACACCCCCACCTATCGCACCATCACCATCGGACACACGCCCGTCCAACTACCGGAACCCAGTGGGATTCGGCTCTCGCTCCCGAGGGCGTACGACGGCACCGCTGCCGGGTGTCAGGGGTTCCTATTACAAGTGGAGCTCTACCTTGCCACCATACACCCGGCGCCCTCGGGATACGAGAGCGTTTCCGCCCTCATCTCCTGTCTCACCGGCAAGGCGTTGGAGTGGGCCAACGCCGAATGGAGGGGAATAGACGCCGCCACAGTCACCTATGCGGAGTTCTCCCGCCGCTTCCGTGCTGTCTTCGACCATCCACCAGAGGGGAAGGCGGCGGGGGAGCGTCTATTCCACCTCCGACAGGGGATGAGGAGCGCTCAAGAGTTTGCGCTGGAGTTCCGGACTCTGGCGGCAGATGCAGGGTGGAATGAGAGGGCCCTCATAGACCACTTTAGATGTAGCCTTCGGGAGGACGTCCGCAGAGAGTTAGCGTGCAGGGATACTACACTAACATTTGACCAGTTGGTGGACATGGCCATTCGGCTGGACACCCTGCTCGCGACCCGCGGACGTCCCAGGTGGGGGCCTCCCATTCCACCCTCCAGCGCCTCCGAGCCGAGCCCGATGGAGCTTGGAGGTGCTGGCGCTAGAGGGAGGAGAGGTAGGAGCCCGAGGGGGGCAGTCTCCTGCACCAACTGTGGCCGCGGAGGGCACACCGCGGCTAGGTGCTGGGGAGGGTCCCCTGGTGAGGGAGATGGCAGGTCACACATTGGGGAGTCCTCCCAGGTGAGTAGGCGCCCTACTTACCCAGAGCTTTCTGTCGTACACATTACATTACCTGTTTGTTTCCCACAGGTTGCACCTCGTTCCCAGCATAAGGCGCTAGTCGATTCAGGCGCAGCTGGGAATTTTGTAGATCGTAAATTCTGTGTTAAGTTAGGGATTCCCCTCCTTCCAGTCGATAAGCCCTTCCCTGTACATGCCTTAGATAGTCGTCCGTTAGGATCTGGGTTGATTGGGGAGGTCACAGCGCCACTTAGGATGATGACGCAGGGGGGTCATGAGGAGACGATTCAACTCTATCTGATCGATTCTCCTGCGTATCCGGTGGTACTGGGGCTTCCCTGGTTGATTACCCATGATCCTACGATTTCGTGGCGAGAGAAGGCTCTTAAAGGGTGGTCTGCTCAGTGTGAGGGGCTATGTCTGGGTGTTTCCGTAGGGGCGACCTCGGTGGAGAGCCCGAACCAGATGCCAGCACTGCACATTCCGCCTGAGTATGAGGATTTGGCACTCGTGTTTAGTAAGACCAGAGCGGCACGGTTGCCGCCTCATAGACAGGGGGATTGTGCGATAGACCTCCAGATAGGAGCTGCGCTCCCGCGGAGCCATGTGTATCCTTTGTCACAGGAGGAGAAAAGGGCAATGAGACTTACATTGCAGAGTCTCTGAGACAGGGATACATACGGCCTTCCACTTCTCCCGCGTCCTCGAGCTTCTTTTTTGTGAAGAAAAAGGATGGAGGTTTGCGTCCGTGTATTGATTACCGCGGTCTCAATCAGGTGACTGTGAAATATAGTTATCCACTCCCGCTGATTGCGACCATGACGGAGTCATTACACGGGGCACGGTTCTTCACAAAATTGGACCTCAGGAGCGCATATAACTTGGTGCGCATTAGGGAGGGCGATGAGTGGAAGACAGCATTTAGTACTACCTCCGGCCATTACGAGTATCTCGTCATGCCATATGGGTTAATGAATGCTCCATCAGTCTTCCAATCGTTTGTAGATGAGATTTTCCGGGACATGCAGGCGCAGGGAGTAGTGGTGTACATAGATGATATTCTTGTGTACAGTTCTACTTGGGCCGAGCATGTAGCCCTGGTGCGCAGGGTATTGAGGAGACTGTTGGAGCATGACCTGTACGTCAAAGCCGAGAAATGTCTGTTCTTTCAGGAGTCAGTTTCCTTTTTGGGTTACCAGTTGTCTGCGTCAGGGGTGAGAATGGAGGTGGACCGAGTGTCTGCCGTGCGTAATTGGCAAACCCCAACTACAGTTAAAGAGGTGCAGCGGTTCTTGGGTTTTGCGAATTACTACCGGAGGTTTATCCGGGGTTTTGGACAGGTGGCAGCTCCCATAACGTCTCTTCTGAAGGGGGGTCCGGTGCGCTTGCAGTGGTCGGCTGAGGCGGACAGGGCCTTTGGGAGACTGAAGGACCTGTTTACCTCGGCTCCGGTGCTGGCGCACCCGGATCCCGCTTTACCCTTCCAAGTAGAGGTGGACGCGTCTGAGGCCGGTATCGGGGCAGTTCTTTCACAACGGTCCGGCACACCACCTAAGCTCCGCCCCTGTGCTTTTTATTCTAAGAAGCTCAGTCCGGCGGAGCGGAATTATGACGTAGGGGACAGGGAGCTGTTAGCCGTAGTACAGGCCCTAAAGGTGTGGAGGCATTGGCTTGAGGGGGCTCAACACCCTTTCCTCATTCTGACCGACCACCGTAACCTGGAATACATTCGGGCAGCTAGGAGACTGAATCCTCGCCAGGCTCGATGGACTATGTTTCTCGCCCGGTTTGTGTTCAAGATCACTTACATCCCTGGGTCCCAGAACGGGAAGGCAGATGCCCTGTCCCGGCGGTATGACACGGAGGAGAGGTGCGTGGAGCCCATTCCCATACTACCGGAGTCTTGTCTGGTGGCACCGGTGGTGTGGGAAGTCGATGCGGAGATCGAGCGGGCATTACGCACCGACCCTAGCCCTCTACAGTGTCCGGTGGGTCGGACGTACGTCCCGCTCGAGGTCCGGGATCGGCTGATTTATTGGGCTCACACGTCACCCTCCTCTGGACATCCAGGTATTGGCCGGACAGTGCACTGCCTTAGTACGAAGTACTGGTGGCCAACGTTAGCCAGGGATGTGAGGGTTTATGTCTCCTCCTGCTCAGTGTGTGCCCAGTGTAAGGCGCCCAGACACTTGCCCAGGGGTAAATTACAACCCCTGCCCGTTCCACAGCGACCCTGGTCTCACCTCTCGGTGGATTTTGTTACCGACCTTCCCTCCTCACAAGGGAATACCACCATCCTGGTCGTTGTGGATCGGTTCTCGAAGGCCTGTCGTCTCCTTCCCATGCCGGGTCTTCCTACTGCCCTACAGACCGCTGAGGCTCTATTTACTCACGTCTTCCGGCATTACGGGGTACCCGAGGATATAGTGTCCGATCGAGGCCCCCAGTTTACCTCCAGAGTCTGGAGAGCCTTTATGGAACGGTTGGGGGTCTCGGTGAGCCTTACCTCGGGTTACCACCCGGAGAGTAATGGGCAGGTCGAACGAGTCAACCAGGATGTGGGTAGGTTTCTGAGGTCATATTGTCAGGGCCGGCCGGAGGAGTGGGTGAGATATGTGCCCTGGGCCAAGATGGCACAGAACTCTCTCCGCCACTCCTCCACTAGACTAACCCCTTTCCAGTGTGTGTTAGGGTACCAGCCGGTTCTGGCACCTTGGCATGAGAGCCAGATCGAGGCCCCTGCTGTGGATGAGTGGGTGCGGCGCTCGGAGGAGACGTGGAACGCTGCACACGTCCATCTGCAGCGAGCCATCCGTCGACAGAAGACGAGCGCCGACCTACACCGCAGTGAGGGGCCAGTGTACGCACCTGGAGATCGAGTCTGGCTCTCAACCAGAAACCTGCCCCTCTGCCTGCCCTGCCGGAAGCTGGGTCGGCGGTTTGTGGGGCCTTTTAAAGTCCTGAGGAGATTGAACGAGGTGTGTTACAGGTTACAACTGCCCATTGATTACAAGAATATTAACCCCTCGTTCCATGTGTCTCTCCTCAGGCCGGTGGTAGCTGGTCCACTCCAGGACTTTGAGATTGAGGAGACTCCTCCGCCCCCGTTGGACATCGAGGGGGCTCCGGCGTACACTGTTCGGACCATCCTGGATTCGAGACGCCGGATGGGGGGTCTCCAATATCTCGTGGAGTGGGAGGGGTACGGTCCGGAGGAGCGGTGCTGGGTGCCGAGGAGGGACATTCTGGATCCGTCCCTGCTGATCGAATTCCATCGTGGTCATCCTACGCGCCCTGCTCCGCGTCCTCCTGGTCGTCCCCGAGGCCGGGGGCGGCGCACGGCTGGAGCCGCACGTCAAGGGGGGGGTACTGTCATGGTTTCGGCCGAGGCGGCCCCTCCTCCTTGTTCGGGCAGGTTTCGGCGGTCGTCGTCTCCGGAGTACTAGCTGCCACCGTTCTATGTTTCTTGTTTGATTGGTTTTGTCTGTTTGTCACACCTGTTTTGTGTTATGTCTCATTAAGCACCCTATTTAGTTCCTTGTTGTTAGTTAGGTGTTGTGTGTAATTGTTTTCTTGCCGTGTTGCTGCGCTACCTATTTTGGTGCGCTATTTAGTAGTTTGCCTCCTTGTTGTTTTAGGAGAGATTTACGCACATGTTTAGTGCGCCCGTTTGGTTACGCCTGTGCTCGCTTTTCTCGCCTCCGGGCTGTTCTTGGATTATTTTGTGTTGATCTACTAAAGACTTTGTTTGGACTTAACTTCTGCGTCCTGCGCCTGATTCCACACCACACCTACCTACAGCAACTCTTGACACCAACACCACATCCACATCAGCCTTTGACAATAATAATTCATGGATTTGCCATATCCTGGATTTTCTCTCATGTAATAGCAGGGAGGTGCTAAAACGGTAACTATGGGCTGACTTTTGAGAGAAAGACTCCCTAGGGAGGTTTTAAAAGGTTTCTTGTGTCTGGCACCGCCATTGCATAGGGATTACTTTTTCCCGTGGCCTGCGAGACGCGAGGCCCTTCCCGTGACCACTTAGCCACCTCGGTCCCATTGAGCGGCGAGGCTGCATGGACACAACAGCACAGCAGTGAGCTGTCTCCTTCCTGGCCTGTGTTACACACAGGGCAGGAATCGAAGCCCTCTGCCAGCCTTTGTCTGTCAGTGTGTAACTCGACGCAGCCCAGAAGAGCTTTCAGAAATGCTTAACTGTACAGTATCACAAAGGTATTGTTATGACTGCTCCGACGTCTCCCCACGACCTTTGGAGTGAGCGGATGCCTGCGCATTTCAGGTATTATACTGTAGGCAAGTGTGTGTGTGTGTGTGCAAACACAAAGGTTTTTTAAAAGAATACCGCACATTCAATTTACCCATTGTTCTCCAGTGTAAGGCACTGACATTTGATGTTTTTTTCTTCCACAGAAACAGATGGGTTTGCCTATTGTTCTACAGCACTATGCAGCAATGGAGCACTGGAGCACACCACATCATCATTAACAAATATATGAATGTACAGAGTTCAATACAAAGGATCTCCTATTAGTTGTTAAAGGCCAAAGGCTGTTGCTTAAGCTTCGAGACCACATCAATTACTGTAGCTACCTTAAGACACGATCAATCCTCTTCTCTATGGTCACTTTACTGTTCAATTACAATCACCCATGTCTTGAGCGTCTCTTCTGTGGAACCAAAGCCTCATAAAGCAAGAAGACAAGACAATTTGAAAATAACAAGCGCCACATAGCATAACACATTCACTTTGAGAATAACTCAGTGGAGGCTGCTGAGGGGAGGATGGCTCATAATAATGGCTGGAATGGAGTCAATGGAATGGTATCAAAAAACATGGTTTCCATGTGGTTGATACCACTCCATTGACGCCATACCAGCCATTATTATGAGCCGTCCTCCCCTCAGCAGCCTCCACTGGAATAACTAAACTGTGTAAGCCATACTGTCTATGCATTTAAATGACCATCTATGTTTTCTTCCATTTCCAGTCAAGTCAAGCCCAGCCTTGACAATGCAATATCTGTAGGTTTACAGTGTAATCTACACATTCACTGTGCAGTGTACATAGCTACAGTATCAGAATGAGAAACGCAAGGCAGGAATAAGAGACGAGGCAGTGTCCAGCACAGTGCTGTGCTGTCTCTCTCCAAATAACAGCCACATGTCTGGTCAAACAGAGTAGAGGGCTAGAGGACAGGGGGGTGGCTTTTTTGATGGAGGGATACACAAATGGAGATGGGGATGGAGAGAGAGAGGGAGAGAAATGGAACAGGAGAGAAAAAAGAGAGAAAGAGAGAGAGAGAGTAGGATAGAGTTCAATATTGACTGCTCTGAGAGACTGTCTCAACCAAACAGCCACATTTCCTCTCCACTAAAGAGACAGATTATAAGTATGTTATCACTGGGCCATGGTTCCAATGCTTAGCACTTGATGTGGAACTCAAGTTAATTCCAAAAAGAGCTTTGTGGCTAGAGCGGAGTGAGAGGGCCATCAGCAACACTTTGAGATTACTGCAGGCATGACAATGCAGTGTGAACGCCAAGTATGAAGGCTTGCTAATGGTAAATTCCAGAGAAGAGCACAGATTAAGTATGAAATATTACTAGGGACCTGCAACATTACACAAAGGGTGGTGGTGGGGGGGGGGGGGGGGGGGGGGATAAGGCTTCTGCTGTGGAAATAAGGCTTCTTTGTCAAACCATCAAATCCATCTCCCTGGCTCCCAAGTCGCTCATATTGGGCTCATCCAAACATAATGTGGCTCCAATATTAAAGCTTGGTAAATACAGTAGCCTGCTGGTTACTCTGACCGTACAGCCACGTATCCAGCAGTGGTTGGCTACATGAGAGACATACTGTAGACATGGTTGACAAACCCAATGTCAGATTTCACCACCTTGCAACAATAGTGATGACAACAAATTCTGCAGATTTAAACATAAACCTACCGGTACATATTATTGAGTTATTGTATTCATATTCATTGTATTCATCGAGTCATCCTTGCTAGCAATCAACAAATACCTCTCCTGTTACCAATGTTGGTAATATGTTGGTAATTGCTAATTATGCTTTTTAATAACATGGTAATACCATGGCAGTAATAACCCCCATAGCAAGCTTATTAAGGGGACACTTACTGGCAGCCTGCACCCTGGCCCTGCGGCTCACCACCAGACCAAAGGAGTTCTGGCCCATGCACTCATAGTCCCCCTCATCAGTGGAACCGTCAGACTTGGTCCTCTGGAAGCATCCAATCAGCAGAGAGCCGTTGTGGAACATGGTGTAGTATTGGTCGTCCACCAGGAGGATTCCATTCCTCCTCCACTGTGTGGTGATTGGTGGGATGCCGTCCACCTGACAGTGCAGCATGAGGGGCTGCTTCTGCACCGCGATGATATCACTAGGCTCCAGGGTGAAGGAGAGCTCTGCTCCCGATGTCACACCTACACAAACAGCACAGAAATACACACGTTACACCTACACAGCTACACACAAAATACACACAGTGCCCATGAGCAAACAGCCTTAGCAAGCTGGGTTAGAGTTTAGTCTCAAGATAATTCATTCACACTCACTAGCACGAACATGCTTTCCAGCACAGTGACAATGAACTATCCACACCTACAAGCACATGATAATAGACGGCCATGTGAATGTAGAGGGAACAACTGGTCAATCCTTTCTAAACACAAAGCAACCATGGAGTTGTTGTGGCAGATATTGATGTGTGATATAGAATAAAAAAGCACAATAATTGTATACTGTCTGATTACTGTGCATGCCACTGTCTGCCAGCTTCAAGTCCCATAATAAGCCACAATGATGTGCTGCTAACAATCCGCCTACCTACTGCTTTTGAGACATGATGCACTCAATACCGTCTCGTTCTGCCATCGTAACAAACAGAACACATTGCTGGCTAGTGATGGAGGAAAAAATCGATACAGGTACATATCGGCAGTGTCGGAAAAAGCACTCAATTGTCATACTTGAGTAAAAGTAAAGATACCTTAATAGAAAATGCCTTAAGTAAAAGTGAAAGTCACCCAGTGAAATACTACTTTAGTAAAACTCGAAAAGTATTTGGTTTATACTTAAGTATCAAAAGTAAAATTATAAATCGTTTCAAATTCCTTATACTAAGTAAACCAGACGGCACAATTTTCTTGTTTTTTATTTTATTTGCGGATAGCCAGACATAATTTACAAACAAAGCATTTGTGTTTAGTGAGTCCGCCAGATCAGAGGCAGTAGGGATGACCAGGGATGTTCTCTTGATAAGTGTGTGAATTGGACCATTTTCCTGTCCCGCTAAGCATTCAAAATGTAACGAGTACTTTTGGGTATCAGAGAAAATGTAAGGAGTAAAAAGTACATTATTTTCTTTAGGAATGCAGTGAAGTAAAAGTAAAAGTTTTCCCCCCAAGAAATAGTAAAGTACAGATACCCCAAAAAACTACTTAAGTAGTACTTTAAAGTATTTTTACTTAAGTACTTCACACCACTGCATATCAGGATATTATTTTTATTGATATATCGTATCTTTTGACAATATCAGTAATATTATTTTTATGCTAGTTGGCTGTACCTGCACCAAAACTCCAGTATTTTTCTGCTTGTTCTCAATCTTCTTATTAAATAGGTAGACAATTTGTTTTCAGCACTTTTATTTCCATGACTGATACAAACTTGTTTTCTCATGACTCTCTCTTGTCCCTCTGCAGCAGACATATGGTGAGTAATATGTTTGGAACATCGAATATCAATAAAATCACAGTATCGAATCACAATACATATAGAATCATGAGTATCGTGATAATATTGTATTGTGAGGTCCCTGGCAATTTCCTGCCTTATTGCTGGGCCACTTTGATGTTTCCTTACTCTGTAATCACCTGCAAGGTCAATCATCAATACCAAGAGCAAGGTGACAGCGATTATGTGATTGTCACTTTGAAATCTGCTTGTTCTGCCAGAGATAAAATGGAATTCAGCCGGTGTTTGTACACTCTAAAAATTAGGGGTTCTTCTAAGATCCTCAAAGTTCTCCAAAGAACCTTAGGGTTCTTGGCACTGAAAATTGCCCCCAAAAAGTTATTCCAAGAACCCCATAGGAGGTGGGGTTCATCGAGGAACCTTCTTAGTTGGTGGGGGTTCTTGCAGGAACCTAACTGCCCAACTGAAACATTTGGATTTTAATTTGAAAGGACTTGTAAAGATGTAAAGATATCCTCAATTTAAGGTAAGGTTTGTCCCTTGTATGATCTAAATTGATATTGTTTTATGATGATACCATCTATCTTTTCATATTTGTGCAAATCTTTCTAAAACATAAAATGGACACAATTCAATGGATATCAATACAAAAATAGTAAGAATATGTATACTATAAGAATATGTTGAAGGCTAGCTGTATTGGGTGCAGATGAATGAACTGCTCACTTTTGTGTCTGTGTCTGCAGGTATACAGACGAGGAGGCATACAAAGATATGTAAATTGGTATTGGTATGTTATGCAGATCACATGTACCATCCTCCTCCCTTACCTCTTCAATGAAAATCCCATAGGCCTCTACATTATGGACAAGGTATGTGTATGAAAACCCTTATCAAAAAAAGATATACCCATTGGATTTAGGGCTCTGCTAGGAGTTTACCTCATATTTAGATTTTTTTTATTCTGCTTTGCCACTAAAATCATAAACACTGACAACTAAAATATTGTGTTATTTTTATGTGTATTATTAATATTATTATTAATAATAATAATAATAATAATAATAATAATACAATTTACCCCAAAAGGTTATTCAAAAGGTTATTTGAGGATCCATTAAAAGGGGTTCTTTGAAGAAGGTACCCCCACAGTTTCAATTTGAAGAACCCCTAAAGGATCCTCCAGGAACCTTTACTCTTTAGAGTGTAGGCTGTTAAGGCCCTGAAGGCTGCTGGTACAGAGAGGCTGTTATAAACATTCATTCAGGTCAGCAACTCAAATGACTGCATTTTGAATGGCTTGAATACAGAATTGCTCAGATCAATAGCGGAATGCAACAGAGAAGGTTTCGAATTGTCTGCTTTACAGAGACACAAGCATTGCATTTTGTGGGCAGACAGAAAAAGAGGCTAAAGATTATGGCCAAGGTCGCTGGGGACTGTCTGTTGTCATCTTTTTATCTCCTGCACTCATTTCATTTTTGCCTTACAGCAACATAACTGGAAGACTCTTTCCTCTTCCCCTGACCTGGTGGCATTTGAGCTCTGGTGAGAGGGAGCGAGACAGAGAGACAAAGAGAGCGAGAGAGAGAGAGAGAGAGAGAGAGAGAGAGATCACACATCAAAGCTGATTGAGGACTCTCCATCTAGTGTCCATCTACACTGATATATAAACGCAACATGTAAAGTGTTGGTCCCATGTTTCATGAGCTGAAATAAAATACATTTTCCATATGCACAAAAAGCTTATTTCTCTCACCTTTTGTGCACAATTTTTTTTACATCCCTGTTAGTTAGCATTTCTCCTTTGTTAAGACAATCCATCCACCTGACAGGTGTGGCATATCAAGAACCTGATTAAACAGCGTGATCATTACACAGGTGCACCTTGTGCTGGGGACAATACAATGTGCAGTTTTGTCACACAACACAATGCCACAGTTTTGAGGGAGTGTGCAATTGGCATGCTGACTGCAGGAATGTCCACCAGAGCTGTTGCCAGAGAATGTAATGTTAATTTCTCTACCATAAGCTAACAGAGAGAAATCTTTAGTGTCTGTGGTTCCGAGAGGGAAAAGAAGGAGAGAGAACAATAAATAAAGGATGTAAACAGGCTGACCTGACTTGGTGCCATATAAGTAGAGCTTAGAGGACTCTCATGCACCTCCTTGCTCTCAGTATCAGGTTTCAGCTGCTGAAGGACTAAGCACTAACAGTCCCTGCCTCGGACCCAGGAATCTGGCTAGACCCGGGGGGGAGGGAGTTTGAGCGGGAGGGACAGCACAGGGGTCAGCACAGAGGACCGGCGTCATCCCTCAAATTCCAGCCCAGGAATACTCCCCTTTAGGTGCAGACAAGGAATGCATTGACATGCTCTCCTTTCGAACCGTTTCCCTCCATCTCTCTCTGCGAAGTAAAGCTGCTACAAGACCAAAGAGACATCAGTGCTACCGCCTCTGAAAAACAAAGGGGTGGTGAAATATTTAACCCCTTGCTGGCCGTGTTGCCTGCACAGAGCTCTCTGCTCCGCTGCCCCAACAATGCCTGAGTGTTCCACACACACAGGAAGCCAGCGCAGTTAGCACAGCTACCAGTACATGAACAGCAAACAAAGAGCACACGGGTCCAGAGGCAATCAGTCACGCTTCATGTTATGGGCAAAACAACGATGGAAGCTAAAAAAAAAACACCCATTATACACTAAAACGCTTCTGGACACGAATAATGCATTAGAGGATACAAAAGTGTTACATTATACATTTTCTTAGGAGGCTGTTTCTGACCTCTGGATATAGAAGGGCTTTTCATGCCCAGCTTTCATAACTGTCACAGGGCATTCATCGATGTTATCAAGCATCAGAAACCCAGATAAAAGCTCAATGCAAGTAGTGTTTCGTCGCCCGTAGTAACATCAACAAGCTGAATCTGTGTTATATCATGTCAGTGATTTCAAGAGCAGCTGAAAATGGCTTTATTAAGGTATTTCACAGAGATGAGACATTCTTAAATGTATTGCAGTGTGTCATTTCAAGCTGAACAGGAAGCTGAGGGAATTCATTGGTTTTTAAATGAATAAAGCATGGAGAGAGAGCAGAGTCCTGCAGGTTTTCAAATGATAACTTTGACTGATGGCTCATCAATGTCATCAGATAGACTCAGAGGTCTGTGGACTCTCACAAAGCACTGATGACTGCCAACAAGACATTCAAAATGAATGTCCACATGGAACATTCATGACTGGTTCCAACACTGTCTTTGTCATCAACATGTAGGAAACAAAGGAGAAGAGGAGAGACGTAATAACAGACGGTAAGAAGAGAGAGAGGGGAGAGAGAGAAACAGAGAGACGCACGGCATTGCCAGCACATGAGCACAGCAGAAGCACTGAGCAGCTAGCTAAGCTATAGAGGGTTCAGGCTTATAGATGAGGAGGGAAGGATGGCTGGCTGGCTGGCTGGCTGGCTGGCTGGCTGGCTGGCTGGCTGGCCATGTGTGTGTTGTGTGCTGTGCTGCTGGGTGCTGTGCTGTGTGGAACAGGAGAAGAGAGGCCAGCACAGCTGTAGATGCCAGAGGTCAGAGCAGAGCCACACTGTCAAAGAGAGAGAGAAAGAGACGCACACAGCTAGGCAGACCCCTCCTCTTAATGTTCCCTTTAACAAGGGAAAGGACACCCTGGGGTTTAGGATTACCACCGTGGGAGAGCAGAAACCTGCCAGGCTGAGAGAGACAAGTGCTGGCTAAGTGTGGCTCGCGCTCGGGCTTACTACTTGCATTCAATGAAGCCCACCGTGCTACTGTACACTAGACTGGAGGGAGGGAGGCATCCACAGCCTCACAGCCAAACTGCTGCAGTTGGCTAAATAATAACCAAGCTCTTATCAACAACAGCCCCCATGTTTATCTTCCCTCTATTGGAGGATGGTTAGTAATCACGCAATCAAAGCTGCATCACAGCACATTCTGTTGTGGTGCAAAAACACATAAAAAGCTTGGTTTAATCAATCACAGACAGTGAGCATCCTGAACACTGCAGAACAATGCATACTTAATGCTCCCATAATTTCCTCCTCAGTAAAAAGCACTCCTGGGTTATTTGTTCCTTGTCACATGAGGCACTTCAATTTCAGCAACCACTGCTGTTGTTGTCTAATCAGACCCATACAGTCACAGATCTGAATCAGATCATTACAATGCAATCAAGAGGCAGGTCTCAATTACAGATGCACAAAAAAACATAGACTTTTTAAAGACTCTAATCATCTCACACAATAACAGTACCTTGTGAGTGTAAACGTGGTAACCGTTTAAATAGCAATATTGTATCTGAATCCATCCATCTAGTCATCCCTCACACTGTTTAGATATCAGAAGCAGGACCTGTTCTTTGTCTCATCACGTTCTCCACTCTTTTATTTCACCTTCTCAGTGAAATAGCAAGGCTCTCGCACCCACCTCTTCCTCAGTTTCAATGCCAAGTCTACTCAACCCTGTAGGCTACCATCCATTGCCAACTCGTACATGACACAGACAACATCTTGGAGGAATATGGAGTATGTCTAGATTCTGAAATAAAAACATGGATATTAATATCTCAAAAGTGCCCTTTTTAAAGTTGTTCATTTTAAGACATTGTTTGCAACAATACATCAAATTTCCAGAGTGGGCTCTATGATAATTTTTTTGTTATGTTCAACTTTCAGCACCACCAACATAGTGAATGGGAAAATGGATTCAAAGGGAACTCTCTCTGCTGGTGATTTGCTGAATGTACAATCCTAAAGGAGGACTGTGATTGGTTAATTACCTATAATGTCAATTTCTCATATTATAATATGTCTTATTTTCAAAAATACCAGAGCCCACTCTGGAAACTTGACGTGTTTGAAAAGTATATTGTTTCAAACAATGTGTCTAAAAATAAGCTACATCAAAAAGGGTGCTTTTTTATGTTTAATAAATGAATGTGAAAATGTGTTTTTCAGAATCTAGACATTCTCTATATTTTAGAGCAAACTAGAAGGAGTGACCACAACATGTTGTCTGTATCATGTACAGTTCACAGATCATAGGGTCTTACAGGAGGCATGTATAGGTCTAAAAAGGCCTAAAATTGCCACTTCCATCATGATTTTCTCAAAAGTGGTTTGTGATACAAATGTAAGAAGCATGTCAAATATTCTTCCTCCCAATTAAGTTTCTATGTGAGAATTGCCAGAACAATCTGAGATACAAAATAACATTTTTGGGCTATCCTTGCATATAATCGCCCAAATAACACTTTTTGGTCAATCATACATGTAGTTAATTAAGTAAAAGTGTAAGTCACCCAGTAAAATATTACTTGGAAGGGGCACACTCCAACACTCAGACATCTCAGACATCATCAACAAACGAAGCATGTGTGTTTAGTGAGTCCGCCAGATGAGATGCAGTAGGTCCTGCTAAGCATTCAAAATGTAACAAGTACTTTTGGGTGTCAGGAAAAATGTAAGGAGTTTCTTTAGGAATGTAGTGAAGTAAAAGTATAAGTAGTTAAAACTATAAATAGTAAAGTATAGATACCCCCCAAAAATACTATTTTTTACTTAAGTATTTTACACCACTGGTTGGCGGAAAAGGCACATGTCCCGGTTACTGCCAAAATAATGGAAACACTTTAGGGATACAAAGTATATTGGAAGAAATAAAGTTAATTAAGCTATTAACATCCCATCATGCTTAGAGTTCCAGAAACTAGTAGAATCTATGCCAAGGTGCATTGAAAGTGTTCTGGCTTGTGGTGGCCCAACACCCTATTAAGACACTTTATGTTGGTGTTTCCATTATTTTGGCAGTTACCTGTATATTACTTCATTTGCATATTTTAATACAATATTTCAAAAAATGTGTAATAAAAATAATCTCATATTTGTGTCTACATTCAACTGGTAATGGACATTTTGATATACGTATATACAGATAAAAAACGATTACTGTATTCGGTGTGGTGCCTAGCCTAATAGTATACTATTAAGGCTACCTGTAATTATGTAGTTATATGGCTTCTGTTGACAAAAAATGTGTCATGCTAGATTTCGATCAAGAAATTAGACTCTGTTTCAGACTCTGTAACATCCATAATGGTGTTTTTTCCTCTCTGAAGTAATAATGGAAATTACAATAAAATTATAGTTTTTGTGTTCAGCCAAGCCTTTCCTTCGAAATGGCTATCCATGTTTTGACCTAAGCCTTCCAACCTCACAGACTATCTCTGACAGCAGCCAACCAAAACATGATCTTGATTTCTAGGGTAGACCTTGGAAGTAAAGACTGTAAGTTTGGATATCTATCCACAGGCATCTTACTATGGCAATTATGGATCAACGACCTTCCTTTTGAACCTCATACTATAAACACACAGACACACGCACACGTACACGCACGCACGCATACACACACACACACACACACAAACACACACACACACACACACACACACACAGCTGCAACAGGGTGCCCTTCACCCTTCAATGATCAAAGCAATAAGCTGACCCACAGACTAAATCACTACACCATTAAGAAGATATTGACAATAAATATGTACTAACAATGGTCTATAAGCTGTAAGAAAATGTACATTTTATACTAATTACACCTGTGTTTGCATTGTGATGATGACTCACACTGGCCAATGCAGTAACTCCCACCTGCTTCAATCAACAATATTCCTACGTCTAGTTCCCTCTAAAAGGTAGTCCGGCGGTCTGACATTGTCAACACATGGTCCATAACATTGTCAACACATGGTCATTCCCTATGGGATATGTGCACCTGAGGTCTCTGTGTAGACTACTCATCAATATCTTTCACCAAACCAACATAGAAGAATAACAGTAGTGTGTGCAGGCTATGGCTAGCCTATCAAATTATATTACAGGGTCTAAGACGAAGCTCACAAGAATAACACAAGTAAACAACAATCTCATCCTTATAGTGAATGCGACTAACAAAATCATTTGTTTCAAGATGCAAATCCAAACAACCAATAACAAAGCTTTATGCTAATTGAGAGACGTTGCTGTTGCTCAGCCAATACGATTTTTTTGTTGCTGTTGTTGTTGTTGCTATTTGTCATTATTTTGAACAAACATCTAACAGTGCACAGCTTTCTGGTCATCCCTTGCAGAATGAAAACAAAAGACAGACTGTTCTACTCAAGCTTCACTACAGCTTCTAACCATACACCTTCTTACCTCAGAGGTTCTGTGGTCTTCCTCATATTGACTGAAACTTTAAACGCCACAAAAAGTGATTAAGTATTTGCAGGATTCGTGAAACAAATCAATTGAAGCTATTTGATTTCTCTCAGATGTGGCAGCTAGAATACATCACAACAACTCCCCTATAAATCACTCACTAGCCACACACAAATAACCCAAAGGCCTCAAATATAAAATGTATGCATCATGTTTACTCCTTCACTCCTCCTTCCTTACTCCTTCACTCCTCCTTCCTTACTCCTTCACTCCTCCTTTCTTACCCTACATACTACTGCTCTAGTCTTTACTGGAAATGGGATTACATGGGTGGTGGGCTCCTGTGGGTCTCTATGGCATGATGCTCATCATAAAAGCATCCCTCTATCCGGGTTACATGCTGGGAAATGGGGCCTCACATTGAGGGACTAAAAACTGTCAATCATACTGAACAAAGGAGCCAAGAACATTTAAAAAAGAAGTTCATCTGTACAAATATTCTCCTCAGCAGGCAATAACTGCTGTCTTTTTTATTCATTCTCGCAG
Source organism: Coregonus lavaretus (assembly GCF_964263955.1). Taxonomy (NCBI): domain Eukaryota; kingdom Metazoa; phylum Chordata; class Actinopteri; order Salmoniformes; family Salmonidae; genus Coregonus; species Coregonus lavaretus. The sequence goes on from NC_140024.1 coordinate 11,338,927, forward strand.
CAATAAATTGACTACACAAAGACTCAGTCAATCAAAGCTATCTCCACCTATGACAGATGATAAGTGCAGCAGTGTTCAGTGCTCTGATAAAAAAAAAGGCTAATATGCTCTATGCAGACAAGTGCAAGTATGAACTGTCCAAATATCATTGTTATTATGTCAAATGTTTAATATTCAGTTTTAGATTTATCACATTTTAAATGAATAACACAAATACCTACCTACACAATATTGACATTTATTTTTCATAAGCGTTGGGGAAAGGGAGGCAGAGGGAAAGCAGAAAATATTGGGAATGGCAATAGAATGGAATTAAAAAAGTAATAACATTCCATCAATGCATAAAATGCTGGTTTGTGTGCATCAATGGTAAGGATTCATAGTGACAACAGCCAAGAAAGAAAGGAATGAGATACCAGTCTTTCGGGCACTCTTTGGCACAGAGAGTGTATTTGGCACAAACCAACACCAGGACACACATGCACGCACACACACAAACACACCTAAGAACCACATGGACCATAATGGGTATAAACCATTATCATTCTTATTTTTAATACATTAAATTAATAGGATGGCCTACTTAAACATCATAAAATAAAAATAATCTCATAACCTATTGTAATTATTATTATTTTTATTATTATTGTTAGGCCTATTATTAGGCTATTATTATTATCAATATCATCATAATTATGATAATTATTAGCCTACCACTTTTTCTTGGTTCAAGTCGTAGGCTACAATGGTAGGAGCCTATCATCACCATCGTCATCATCATCTGTCTATATCATTTTCCGGGTGTGAGGTTATTGTACAATTATGCAACAGACCCTATGTGGGTTAACCTATGTGTTTTCTAGGACGTAGGCTACTGCACGTGGCTACAGTACAGTAAAATCATAGGGCGCATGGATTAAATAATATTTTTTAAAGCAACAACCGTGTTGTTATATAGGCTAATATGAGAATATTTTCAAAGAGGGTCAAACAAGTTCGTGCCAGCTACACATCATCATGGACTCAAGTGTGAGATCCTTGATATACGAATATCGGTTTCTAAATTCCATTGGCACACATTCACAAACACACTCATATAATACACATGCTGCATGGAACTGAATTCCCCAAATGATGATGAACGTTCAAGGTATAAACGCAAGAGAAGAATATGGTCAAGTTCACCGCCAGCCGAGATAGTCAGTGCTCCTATAGTTTCATTCAACCATGTATGCAGCCGAGACGGTATAGAAATATATAGGGCTAGATATTATGCACTATCTTTGGTCTGCAGCACCAGCTTCTGATACGGGTAAAAGGCGGTTCCGTTCCAAAAAGGTGTTATCCTGCAGAGGTAGTAGTAGCCTAGAAATGATATCAATAAACACTTACCGACTAAAGCGTTGAGGAGTAATGCAAAAAAGCATGGAACAAGGCAGAGCCTTCTGGTAGCCATTTAATCACTTTGAAATATGTTACGATACTTGAAAAAACAACGTGAGGCGATCCGAAGAAAACAGACATACAGCTAACTCTTTATGTCCCGAGCTACAACAATTGGTGGCTCGCTGGGGTAGAACTTGCTTGCGCCATTTTGCACATCTATCAGGAATCTGTCAGCATCTCGTGCTCTCTCCTCCTCTATCCCTCTGTATCCCAGAGCCGCTGCCTCACACACATATCCATGTTGTAGCTTTTACCACGAACTACACTTCTCTTCCATCTGTCTCCCCTCCTCCATCTATTGCATTCGCTAATTCTTTTGAAGGAGTCTCTACTCTGAGAACAAAAGCGACCAGACCGCTGCACTCACAAGGCAAATAGTAAAGCCCCTATTAAGCTATGTTTAGTTTGCAAGTGGATTTATATTAAAAATATATATTATACCATAATTTTTTACTATTATACTACTGTATCCAAATAATTGATTCCCATTTTTATAGGCTAAGCCAAATGTATAAACGTTTGCTAGTTGTAGCCTAACATTGTTTTCTAATGTGTAGTTTAGGTCTATAATAATACTATAATACAAATAGTAATACTTAATGTTATGAATAATATTCTAACAATGCTGTTATCTGTTGAGTTGTATTACTATTATTATTAAATATAATAATACATCATGTTAGTCAAAGGGCAAATAACTGAAATATAATTTTTGGTGAAGGTGTTCAAATGTGAAATGAAAACAACATGCTTTTTGTTGAAGGTGTTCAAATGTGAAATGAAAACGGCAATGTCAAAGTGCGCACACAAATCACCCCTTTTGCTGCTCGACATTTCCAGTGATTTATTGTGCATCAATTATTGTGGACCACTTTTGGACCACACCATGGAAAAAAACGATGCTACATGGTCGACCAAGAGGAGATGAGTGACATCTAACGGTGAAGAACATTGTTGCAGCTTATCAGCACAGCATCATTAGGTAGAATTCCCCAATAGAAGCGCGGTTATAGCCTGGTTGCCGCCTCTGTTCAGCCAGTAGACTACATATTGCACTCCTTGCCACTCCTGTCATTTGCCAAAGTACAGTGTGTGTGTTGGCTAATTCTCTCAATGTCCATTCAGAAAGTTTCCTTAAGAGAGGGACAAATAATAGGTAACTGAAATTAGCATAACAACATTGTAAAAATGTAAGCAAGTCATGATAATCTGCATGTGCGAGGAATGAAATGACAGGTGAGTTTTGTGTTTCTTTCCTCTCATCAATGGGATGCAACTGAAGCAAACGTAGTTCGATTAAATCTTGTAGGCTAATATTTTTCAATATATCATTATTTTTCTCTCATTACGGAGTCCTCTCTAGCCATTTTAAACAACGTGATCTTGCATTGACACTGCCTCTTCAGAACGGTATTGTTTGTTGTTCTTAAAATTCGAATTCTATATTGCGCCAAGTTTGCGCGCACCCCATCTTCCATAACGTTGTCATTGAACACATTAATGTTGTTTCCAACCATATAATTAAGAATTAGAATAATTTAATAGGATCTCTATGTTTCCAACTACCAATCAGCAACTGCACGGTAAATCCGGCTGCATATTGAACGTTGAGATGCCGAAAGGCCAGTCTCTTTGGCAAATGACAAGAGTGGAAAGAAGTGGAATGTTAGCTAAAAAGACCGGTATCCAGACTACCGTTACTGTAATCTTAGAATGTGACATTTCAGAATATGTTGCGAGTAGGCCTAGATTATATGCCTATAGGTAAAGTAGCCTGTAAATTAACAGCGGTGTACTGCTATATTGCATAAGCACCTTTATCAATAGCATACTGTAGGCCTAACCTATGGCCCAGGTAGGCTCAATCACATTTTGGCATAAAAAATGTAAATATGCCTATTCATGGACTTTGTTTACTCTTTAGTGTAGCTCTGTCCACTTTAATTAATTTCATGATAATATTGTATCTTTAATCTCCATCTACCCAAAACACAACAAAAGGCTTTTATATAGGCCTACCAAAGGTGTTATCCTAATCCATTATGTCACTATGCATAAGGCAATCATACTATGCAAACGAAATTGTCATTAGTTATCCTTAGCAATGGACAGGTTACATTTTCTTAAGAGGCCCACCTCTTACGGTGTGATTGCAATCTTGGAGGTTCTAATTTACATCTTATTAACCCCCCTCTCTTGTTCTAAGTGCCTGGTGCCTCAGCTTGAGGTAGCCTAATGGAACCAAGTAATAGACCTACTGTAGGTCTGCAACATTAACTGACTGTCATGTGTAGGAGGGGATACATGTGTGAAATGTTCAAAGATAAAGCCTCTGTTTTTCTCGAAGGTGAACTATTGTAATCACAAAACCACACATACCTCCTAAAGAAGTCTCGAGGTATTGCTCGCCTGAGGTAGAGTACCTTATGATAAGCTGTAGACCACATTATCTACCAAGAGAGTTCTCATCTATATTATTCGTAGCCGTCTATTGACCACCACAAACCGATGCTGGCACTAAGACCGCAATCAACGAGCTGTATAAGGCCATAAGCAAACAAGAAAATGCTCATCCAGAAGTGGCGCTCCTAGTGGCCGGGGATATTAATGCAGGCAAACTTAAATCCGTTTTACCTAATTTCTACCAGCATGTCACATGTGCAACCAGAGGGTAAAAAACTATAGACCACCTTTACTCCACAGACAGAGACACATACAAAGCTCTCCCTCCCCTCCATTTGGCAAATCTGACCATAATTCTATCCTCCTGATTCCTGCTTACAAGCAAAAACTAAAGCAGGAAGTACCAGTGACTCACTCAATACGGATATTGAATATTGAAAGGCTGGTCATGGCTCACATCAACAGCATCATCCCGGATACCCTAGACCCACTCCAATTCGCATACCGCCCCAACAGATCCACAGATGATGCAATCTCAATCGCACTCCAGACTGCCCTTTCCCACCTGGACAAAAGGAACATCTATGTGTTCCTTGGTAGAGCATGGCGCTTGCAACGCCAGGGTTGTGGGTTCGTTTCCCACGGGGGGCCAGTATGAAAAATGTATGCACTCACTAACTGTAAGTCGCTCTGGATAAGAGCATCTGCTAAAATGACTAAAAATGTAAAAAATGTATGTGAGAATGCTGTTCATTGACTACAGCTCAGCGTTCAACACCATAGTGCCCACAAAGCTCATCACTAAGCTAAGGACCCTGGGACTAAACACCTTCCTCTGCAACTGGATCCTGGACTTCCTGACGGGCCACCCCCAGGTGGTAAGGGTAGGCAACAACACGTCTACCACGCTGATCCTCAACCCTCAGGGGTGTGTGTTTAGTCCCCTCCTGTACTCCCTGTTCACCTACGACTGTGTGGCCAAACATGACTCGAACACCATCATTAAGTTTGCTGACGACACAACAGTGGTAGGCCTGATCACTGACAATGATGAGACAGCCTATAGGGAGGAGGTCAGAGACCTGGCAGTGTGGTGCCAGGACAACAACCTCTCCCTCAATGTGAGCAAGACAAAGGAGCTGATCGTGGACTACAGGAAAAGGCGGGCCGAACAGGCCCCCATTAACATCAACGGGGCTGTAGTGGAGCGGATCGAGCATTTCAAGTTCCTTGGTGTCCACATCACCAACGTACTATCATGGTCTCCTGAGTGGTCTCCTGAGTGGCGCAGTGGTCTAATGCACTGCATCGCAGTGCTAACTGTGTCACTAGAGATCCTGGTTCGAATCCAGGCTCTGTCGCCGCCGGCCGCGACCGGGAGACTCATGGGCGGCGCACAATTGGCCCAGCGTCGTCCAGGGTAGGGGAGGGAATGGCCGGCAGGGATGTAGCTCAGTTGATAGAGCATGGCGTTTGCAACGCCAGGGTTGTGGGTTCGATTCCCACAGGGGGCCAGTATAAAAAAAATATATATATATGTAAGTCGCTCTGGATAAGAGCGTCTGCTAAATGACTAAAAAAATAAATAATAAAAAAAAAAAAAAAAAAAAAAAAAAAAAATGGTCCAAACACACCAAGACAGTCGTGAAGAGGGCACGACAACACCTTTTCCCCCTCAGGAGACTGAAAAGATTTGGCATGGGTCCCCAGATCCTCAAAAAAGTTATACAGCTACACCATCAAGAGCATCCTGACCAGTTGCATCACCGCCTGGTATGGCAACTGTTCGGCATCTGACCGTAAGGCGCTACAGAGGGTAGTGCGTACGGCCCAGTACATCACTGGGGCCAAGCTTCCTGCCATCCAGGATCTATATACTAGGCGGTGTCAGAGTGGCGCAGTGGTCTAAGGCACTGTATTGCAGTGCTAGCTGTGCCACTAGAGATCCTGGTTCGAATCCAGGCTCTGTCGTAGCCGGCCGCGACCGGGAGACCCATGGGGCGGCGCACAATTGGCCCAGCGTCGTCCAGGATAGGGGAGGGAATGGCCGGCAGGGATGTAGCTCAGTTGGTTGATCATGGCGTTTGCAATGGCAGGGTTGTGGGTTCGATTCCCACGGGGGGCCAGTAAAAAAAAAAATATATATATATATAAAAAAAAAAGAAAAAAAAAAAAGAATGATGTATGTACTCACTAACTGTAAGTCACTCTGGATAAGAGCGTCTGCTAAATGACTAAAATGTAAATGAAAGCCCAAAAAATTGTCAAAGAGTCCAGTCACCCAAGTCACGGCAAGCGGTACCGGAGTGCCAAGTCTAGGACCAAAAGGCTCCTTAACAGCTTCTACCCCCAAGCCATAAGACTGCTGAACAATTAATCAAATGGCCACCCAGGCTATCTACATTGACACCCAACCCCCCTCCATTTGTTTTAACACTGCTGCTACCCGCTGTCTATTATCTTTGCATAGTCACTTTACCCCTACCTACATGTACAAATTACCTCAACTAACATGTACCCCCGCACATTGACTCGGTACTGGTACCCCTGTATATAGCCTCGTTATAGTTTTATTTTTTTTTTAAAAAAATTTGGGGGGGGGGGGCAGTTCAGCTTAATATTGCAGATAGATTGTAACTTCCATCAATGTAATTGTCTGCATCACTTCCAATCCCCCATGTTTTTTTATATATATACTCCCCTTTATTACTTTTCAACCCCGCCATCCTTTCCCTACTTGGGGTAAATTAGTGAACAACAATGCCCAGGCCTCTACTTCCAGCCTATACGTACTATCTACACCTTATGGACACAGTCAATTTTACAATAATTCTATTTTATTTGTTTTTGCTCCTGAACTTCTTCTACTCTCAACCTCTCCGATAATTTTCATGATGTCCATCCGGTTTGCTTCTATATGCCATATCTTTCTAACTGTGCTCTTTCCCAAAAGCTCCCAACATACAACCTATATACTTATTATGGACACAGTATGCTTACATTATTAGTTATCTTGTTATTATTTGTTGTTATTTGTTATTAGTCCCATCCTTCAACTCCATTCAATACCTCCCATCTATCTCTTAACACCATCCATATAGGATTTCTATTTGCCATATATATTTCAACCGTACTGTGATGTTTTACAAAAGTTCTGAATGTTTCTATTCTCATTGCTTCTACAGATTGTGAATAAAAACATTTTTTTTTTGCTAAAAGTATTATTATATTATTGATCGATTGACTATGACTTTTCAGATCACCCAGTATGGCTATCTGGAAGGTTAGCTCCAGGTAAATATTGCAATCCTTTAGCCATTCCTGGACCTGTGTCCAAAAACAAGCTACAAATGGACAGAACCAAAACAAATGATCTAATGATTCTGTCTCTTCACAGCAAAATCTGCAGAGCTGGGAATATTGTATCCCCCATATAAATAACATTCTATTGGTAGCAAGAATTTTATATAATAATTTAAATTGAAAGATTCTAATTTTTGAATCTGGTGTCGTTTTGCGTGTCAGTTCATAAACACTATGCCATGGAATCGGTACGTCAAAAATCTCTTCCCAACTATTTTGCAATCTATATGGGACGGCTGTCAATCCTTTGGTCCTTAAGTGAAACTGATATACTTTTTTATTTATCACAGTTTTCCTTAACCAATTATGTTTTTTAATGCAAGGCCGACAGACAAGTTCCTTACTTTCTCCCCCTTCCACTTTCCTCTTCCACTTTTGCGGTAAGGCTTCAATTATTTGGTTGTAATTTTGGGTAGAGCAGACATTTCCATATGTTAGCTGCATGTGCGACATAACTCCACCAGTCCTACCGATGATATAATTTACGAAGATTATACCTTTTTTAAACATTCTGTCAAAAAATAAAGGTTTTTTGTCAATTAGTATATTTGATTTTAACCAAAATATTTGTTGCATTATTTGTTCTGTCGTTTCTGGAGGATTAAATTGAAATTGCAACCAACTTTCTATGGCTTGTTTTAGAAATAGTGATATTTGGGAGATTATTTCCTTTTCAAATAACTGAAAATGAGTGGTTGTAATCTGAAAAAAGGGAAAAAGGCCATTCTTGAACATTGGGTGAGACAATCTTACTAATTTGCTTGAGAACCAGTTTCGGATTTAAGTATAACTTTTGTATGACTGAAGCTTTTAGTGATAGGTCTAATGCTTTAATATTTAATCATTTCTGTCCTCCGAATTCATATTCATTATATAAATAGGCCCTTTTAATTTTGTCTGGCTTGCCGTTCCAAATAAAATTGAATATTTGTTTCTCATATAATTTAAAAAACTGTTCGTAGGCAAGACCATAAGCAAATAGGTAAACTGGGATAATACTAAAGAGTTAATCAGGGTGATTTTTCCACAAATTGACAGGTATTTACCTTTCCATGGTAGCAAGATCTTATCTATTTTTGCTAACTTTCTATTAAAATTTATTGAAGTGAGATCATTTATTTCCTTTGGGATATGTATTCCTAGTATATCCACATCACCATCAGACCATTTTATTGGTAAACTACATGGTCATGTAAAAATTATATTTTTTAGTGATCCAATACGTAATATAGTACATTTGTCATAATTTGGTTGTAATCCAGAGAGGTTAGAAAATGTATCTAGTTCCTCTATGAGGCTGTGGAGGGATTCTAGTTGTGGATTTAAAAGAAAACATGAATCATCAGCGTAAAATGACACCTTTGTTTTTAAGCCCTGGATTTCTAATCCTCTGATATTATTATTGGATCTGATTTTAATAGCTAACATCTCGATGGCCACAAAAAATAGATATGCCGATAGTGGACAACCTTGTTTCACTCCTCTTGACAGTTTAAAACTTTCTGAGAAATAGCCATTATTTACTATTTTACACCTAGGGTTACTATACATGATTTTGACCCATTTTATAAGAGATTCTCCAAAATTGAAATGCTCCAGGCATTTATATATAAACCCCAATCGTACTTTATCAAATTTTCGAAGTCTGCTATGAATAGCAGGCCTGGTTTCCCATACTTTCCATAGTGTTCTATTGTTTCCAATACTTGCCTTATATTATCTCCAATATATCTTCCATGTAAAAAACCTGTCTGATTAGAATGAATAATATCCGACAATACCTTTTTAATTCTATGCGCTATACATTTTGCTAGAATTTTTGCATCACAACACTGAAGTGTAAGGGGCCTCCAATTTTTTAAATGGACTGGATATTTATATTTTCCACTTGTATCCTGTTTCAGTAATAATGAGATCAGACCTTCTTCTTGAGCGTCAGATAATCTACCATTTACATAGGAGTGGTTAAAACATGCTAATAACGGTCCTCTTAGTATATGAAAAAAGGTTTGGTATACCTCGACTGGTATGCCATCCAACCCTGGAGTTTTCCCGGACTTAAAGTCTTTAATTGCATCCAGAAGTTCCTCCTCTGTAATTTCACCTTCACATGAGTCTTTCTGTATGGCTGTTAATTTTACATTATCAATAGAAAAAAAATCTCTACAATTAGCTTCAGTTAGAGGAGATGGAGGCGACTGAAAAGAAAACATATGCTTAAAGTACTTTGTTTCCTCCTTCAAAATATCATTTGGTGAATCATGGGTGACTCCGTCAATTGTAACCAGTTTCATTAAGTTCTTTTTGGTAGCATTCCTATGTTGAAGATTAAAAAATAATTTTGTGCATTTTTCCCCATATTCCATCCAGTTTGCTTTATTTTTATAATATATTGATTGATCTTTCTTGAATAAGTTTCTCCATTTCTTTTAGTTTTTCCTCTAATTTATTCTGAGCCTCTATGTTACAGTTTTTATTGCCATCTATCTGTTCTGTTAGACTTTCTATTTCCTTTGTTAGTATAAACTCTTTTGACCTAAATTGCTTTTGTTTTCGAGATGAGTACTGAATTGCATTGTCACGATCGTCGGATACAGAGGACCAAGGCGCAGCGTTGAAGGCGAACATACTTTTATTATTTAGAATGAACACACGAACAAAACAACAAACGATAACGTGACGTCCTTGGTTCTAACACAAACCTATACTGGAACAAGATCCCACATAAAACAATGCCAAACGGCTACCTAAGTATGGCTCCCAATCAGAGACAACGAGCTACAGCCGTCTCCAATTGGGAGCCACCCTGGCCAACATAGAAATACAAAACTAGAACAAACAAAGAAAACTCACACCCTGGCTCAACATACAAGTGTCCCCAGAGCCAGGTCGTGACATGCATGGCCTCTAAAGGCACATTTAAAGGTGTCCCATACAATAAGTGGATTTGCTGTACCTATGTTATGTCGGAAAAAGTCTGTTATAAATTCCTTTGTTCTAATTATAAATAAATTATCATCCAATAGGCTTTGATTACATTTCCAATATCCTCGCCCACGTGGAAATTCAGTAAGAGTAATGTATATGCCAATTATATGATGGTTGACCGCATTCTGTCCCCTATCAACACTTTTAAAACTTTTGGTGCCAACGAGAATGAGATAAGAAAGAAGTCAATACGACTAGCTTCATTGAGTCTCCGCCATGTATATCTCACTAGATCAGTATATTTAAGCCTCCATATATCTACTAGTTCTAATGTATCCATGACATTCACAATTTCCTTAAGAGCATGTGGGTGATTGTTTGTGGTGTGATTTCCTTTACAGTCCATTGAGCTATTTAAAACAGTATTATAATCCCCGACCATAATAATAGTGTCTTGAATTGCTTGCAGGGTTGATAATTTATTATATATATTGTCAAAGAAGTGTGGATCATCATTATTTGGTCCGTAAAGGTTAATGAGCCATATCTGTTTATGGTCCAATAACATATTTAAAATAATCCATCTACCTTGCGTATCCATTTGTACAATTTGTACATTCGGATCGAAATTACTATTAATTAATATCATCACCCCTTTTGAATTTCTTTGCCCATGGGAGAAGTATATTATGTTTGTAAATTTACCAATAAAAAATACCGTAATGATTGAGTGTCCATATAGCTGTACCGTGATATTTGCATTGCTACTGAGTAACCCTTCAATTGTTCTCCACTAATTCCCCCGCTAAAGCCCCTCCCCATCCCAAGTTGAGCCGTCATCCCAGTGATCAGCATCCCACTCACGTCCCTCCGGATCCCTAAGGCCCCGAGAGGCCAGGACCCATCCATCGAAAACAGCACACAGTGCCATCCACAAAACAGAAGCAGATTAACCACCAAAAGCATTTCCAATGCTGTCACCTCTCTCTCTCTCTCTCTCTCTCTCTCTCTCTCTCTCTCTCTCTCTATATATATATATATATATATATATATATATATATATATATATATATATAACTATAAAAAAATATATATGCATATCCTATTTTCCATCATTATCAATTAATATGTGTAATAATGTTGGCAGTTCATGCGTAGGATTTTAACATATAACCCGGATTGCCATTGTATTTAATTTAATTTATTGACAAGCCAATTATTATCCTAGCAAATAATTCCCGTGGTCCATCCCATACCCCCTCCCCGACATCCCCACCCCCCCACAACAGATGCCGAACAAACACACACGCACATACTCACATACTCCAACACACTCAACCCCCCTCCTCCACAATCCATCATAAAATCAGATACTCAACGGCTGTTATATCCCAGAGCCCAACTCAAGAAAGGACCTGATTTACGAGTGCACATACAGTTAAAGCTGATTGAGAAAGCATGCGGATTGAGCAGAAATTGACAACAATGTGAGATTTGATTAATCTACTTAATCTATGTCAAGTTCTAGGTGATGGAGATCAGATCCACCCTCTTCACCTGAGACACAAACACGCTGATCCCCTGTTGTAACCATTTTCCCAAGCATCTCTGTGCAGTCAGACCTTTGATTATTTTGTGCCACCTGGGCCACAATGATAAACCCCCTCTCTGATTGTCCAAGTGTGACCCCCTCCCCATGGGTTACTGCAGCCAGTGTTGCCAGCACTGCCACTACCTGGGTGGGGGTACCCCACCGGAATCCCCACCGGCTAGGTAAAAGGTCGTCAAGGTTCTCATTAGTAGCTTTAAGAATTTCCTTGTATATATTGCTCTCCCATCAGGGGGCTCTGGCTTTGTAGGACCAACCCTGCCAGGCAGGCTCAGAATCTTGAGGGGGCGGTGCTGCTCAAGTAGGTCTCTGACCGCATTTATTTCTCTGTTTAGGCTGCATACTCACAGCAGGTCCATAAAAGAGATGGGAACTTCTCTTTGGTGTATGGGTCGCTCAGGTGGGTGTCCACGATATAGGGTTAGGGATCTTTCCATCATGATAGGACAATAAAAAATTAGATTAGATGTATACTATATTTAAAAATGTATATCCCTCATCTACACAAAATTGAAAGCTCTCTCTCACTACCCCTGCTCACAGACCCCCGTCGGCTCTGGGATATGCAACCATTTCCCCTCTCACTCACTTAAAGCCGCACCTTTTCAAACACAAAAATGCACACCACATGGTTGACTGCGGAAAAAATGGTCTGAGTGTGCAAACGCACCCGCATCCACACCTGCCGCAAGGGGGAAAGGACGCCAGAGAGAACACAGGACCAACTACAAAAACCATCTGCCAAAACAACAACCGCCCGCCAAAAAAGCCATGTTCTAATTATTTGTATTTAAAGATGTATTATTCTGCTTGTTATCTTTTCTTGTTATATCGTTTTATCCTTTTATAAAATACTATACTTACTATAAATGTTCTTTAATATTACAATCCCTATCATTGCTAGTATTGGGTGCTCCATTATTCGACTCCTCTATTACAACTTTTAGAATAGCCATGGAGTAGTCTTTGTGTCTCTGAACATTTGGTTGTCGATATACAGTTTATCCACCACGAGTGCAACACGTTTACCTTTTAATCTGTTTTCCTTGAAGATTGGATACAGAACTTTGCGCCTTTCTGCAATCTCCCTCGGGAACTGATCATTCATGTCTATTTTCGTGCCAGCAAGTCTTTGTCACCGTTTCGGCCGAGGCTGCTCCTCCTCCTGGTTCGGGCAGGCTTCGGCGGTCGTCGTCCCCGGAGTACTAGCTGCCACCGATCTATGTTTCATGTTCGTTTGGTTTTGTCTTGATGTTGTACACCTGTGTCTTGTTAGTCCTCGTTAGTGTCCTATTTAGTTCTCGTTGTGTGTGTTTGTCTTTGTGTGTGATTGCTCTTCTGTTTCGTGTTGGAGCTACGTACTTCCCTCCAGTGTTTTGGAGAGGTTTTTCGCACATGTTAGTGCGCCGTTTGTTTGACGCCTGTGTGCGCCGTTATTTCGCCTTCGGGCTTATTGTGCTTATTTTCTACGTGAATATTGCACTAAAGTCTTTTGGACTGAGCTTCTGCGTCCTGCGCTTGATTCATGCACCACACCCACCTTCAGCACTCCTTGACATAAAAAATTGGAATCAGCAGGATCTGCAGTTACGCCTGAGTCGCTCGAGGAGCATGTTCGCGGCCAAGATGACCAGATACGACAACTGGGGACCGCTCTACAGGACGTCATCAACACCCTGCACCAATGGGAGGCCATCGGGGTACCCACACCTCCACCTACCCTGCCAACCCCATCGGCCGGTCCACCAGTCCCAGGTCCGGAACCCAGGGGGATTCGGCTCTCGCTCCCGAGGGCGTATGATGGAACAGCTGCCGGGTGTCAGGGGTTCCTCCTGCAGGTGGAGCTCTACCTGGCCACTGTACACCCAGCGTTTCCGCCCTCATCTCCTGTCTCACGGGCAAGGCGTTGGAGTGGGCTAACGCAGAGTGGAGGAAGATGGACGCCAACACCATCTCCTACGCCGAGTTCTCCCGCCGCTTCAAGGCCGTGTTCGACCATCCACCTGAGGGCAAAGCGGCGGGGGAGCGTCTAGTCCACCTGAGACAGGGGAGGAGGAGCGCACAGGCGTTTGCTCTAGAGTTCCGGACTCTAGCGGCGGACGCAGGGTGGAATGAACGGGCCCTCATCGACCATTTTCGATGTAGCCTACGGGAGGACGTTCAACGTGAGTTGGCCTGCAGGGATACCCATCTCACCTTCGACCAGTTGGTCGATATGTCCATCCGTCTGGACACCCTGCTGGCCACCCGTGGACGTCCCGAGGGGGGTCCGTCCATTCCGCCCTCCGGCACCTCCGAGCCGAGCCCTATGGAGCTCGGGGGTGCCGGCGCTAGAGAAAGGAGGAGGAGGAGCCCGAGGGGGCCTGTCTCCTGCACCAAGTGCGGTCGTGGAGGGCACACTGCGGCCAGGTGCTGGGGAGGGTTCTCCGGGGGAGAAGACAACAGGCCACGCACTGGGGGGGCCTCCCAGGTGAGTAGACGTCCCACTTACCCAGAGCTTTCTGTTGCGCACTTTTGTATACCTGTGTGTTTTCCACAGGTTGCACCTCATTCCCAGCATAAGCCGCTAGTAGATTCAGGCGCAGCTGGGAATTTTGTCGCCTTAGATAGCCGCCCGTTGGGGTCGGGGTTGATTAGGGAGATCACAGCACCACTTAGGATGTGTGCGCAGGGGGGTCATGAAGAGACTATACAGCTGTATCTGATCGACTCTCCTGCGTACCCAGTGGTGCTGGGAATTCCCTGGTTAAGCACCCATAACCCTGCTATTTCGTGGCAACAGAGGGCTCTCGATGGGTGGTCTGCTCAGTGCGAGGGGCGATGTCTGGGTGTTTCCGTGGGGGCGACTTCGGTGGAAAGTCCAAACCAAGTGCCCGCACTGCACATTCCGCCTGAATATGGGGATTTAGCTCTCGTGTTTAGTAAAACTAGGGCGACGCAGTTGCCTCCTCATAGACAGGGGGATTGTGCGATTGATCTCCAGGCAGGAGCAGCGCTCCCACGGAGCCACGTGTATCCTTTGTCTCAAGAGGAGAGAAAAGCTATGGAGACTTACATAGCCGAATCTTTGAGACAGGGATACATTTGGCCCTCCACTTCTCCCGCCTCCTCGAGTTTCTTTTTTGTGAAGAAGAAAGATGGAGGGTTGCGCCCGTGCATTGATTACCGTGGTCTCAATCAGATTACTGTGAAATACAGTTATCCACTCCCTCTGATTGCGACCATGACAGAGTCATTGCATGGAGCGCGGTTTTTCACAAAATTGGATCTCAGGAGCGCGTATAACTTGGTGCGCATTAGGGAGGGCGACGAATGGAAGACAGCGTTTAGTACCACGTCAGGTCATTTCGAATATCTCGTCATGCCATATGGGTTGATGAATGCTCCATCAGTCTTCCAATCCTTCGTAGATGACATTTTCCGGGATATGCAGGGACAAGGTGTGGTCGTGTACATTGATGACATTCTGGTGTACTCGTCTACCCGAGCCGAGCATATAACCCTGGTGCGTCGTGTATTGAGGAGGCTGTTGGAGCACGACCTATATGTCAAGGCAGAGAAATGTCTGTTTTTCCAGGAGTCTGTCTCCTTTTTGGGTTATCGGTTGTCCGCGTCAGGGGTGAGAATGGAGGTGGATCGTGTGTCCGCTGTGCGTAATTGGCAAACTCCAACCACTGTAAAAGAGGTGCAGCAGTTCTTGGGCTTTGCGAATTACTACCGGAGGTTTATCCGGGGTTTTGGACAGGTGGCAGCTCCCATCACGTCCCTTCTGAAAGGGGGTCCGGTGCGCCTGCAGTGGTCAGCTGATGCGGACAGGGCCTTTAGGAGACTGAAGGACCTGTTTACGTCGGCTCCGGTGCTGGCGCATCCGGATCCCGCATTACCCTTTCAGGTTGAGGTAGACGCGTCTGAGGCTGGTATAGGGGCCGTTCTCTCTCAACGGTCCGGCACACCACCTAAACTCCGCCCCTGTGCTTTTGACTCAAAAAAGCTCAGCCCGGCGGAGCGTAACTATGACGTTGGGGACAGGGAGCTGTTAGCTGTAGTTCAAGCCCTTAAGGTGTGGAGGCATTGGCTTGAGGGGGCTCAACACCCTTTCCTCATTTTGACTGACCATCGGAACCTGGAGTACATCCGGGCAGCGAGGAGACTGAACCCTCGCCAGGCTCGATGGAGTATGTTTCTCACCAGGTTCGTATTTAAAATCACGTACATCCCTGGGTCCCAGAATGGTAAGGCAGATGCGCTGTCCCGGCGGTATGACACGGAGGAGAGGTCCGTTGAGCCTACTCCCATACTACCGGAGTCTTGCCTTGTGGCACCGGTGGTGTGGGAGGTCGATGCCGAAATCGAGCAAGCGTTGCGTACCGACCCCAGCCCTCCACAGTGTCCTGAGGGTCGGAAGTACGTTCCGCTCGAGATTCGGGATCGACTCATTTACTGGGCTCACACGTCACCCTCCTCTGGACATCCGGGTATTGGCCGGACAGTGCATTGCCTTAGCACTAAATACTGGTGGCCCACTTTGGCTAGGGATGTGAGGGTTTATGTCTCCTCCTGCTCGGTGTGCGCCCAGTGTAAGGCGCCCCGACATCTGCCCAGGGGTAAGTTACAACCCCTGCCCGTTCCACAACGACCATGGTCCCACCTCTCGGTGGATTTTGTGACAGACCTTCCCCTCTCTCAGGGGAATACCACCATCCTGGTCGTTGTGGACCGGTTCTCTAAGGCCTGTCGTCTTCTCCCTATGTCGGGTCTTCCTACTGCCCTACAGACCGCTGAGGCCCTATTTACCCACGTCTTCCGGCATTACGGGGTACCCGAGGATATAGTGTCTGATCGAGGCCCCCAGTTTACCTCCCGTGTTTGGAGAGCGTTCATGGAGCGTTTGGGGGTCTCGGTTAGCCTTACCTCAGGGTACCACCTGGAGAGTAACGGGCAGGTAGAACGTGTCAACCAGGATGTGGGTAGGTTTCTGAGGTCGTATTGCCAGGGCCGGCCGGAGGAGTGGGCACGGTACATTCCCTGGGCCGAGATGGCCCAGAACTCTCTCCGCCACTCCTCTACCAACCTAACCCCCTTCCAATGTGTGTTAGGTTACCAGCCGGTTCTGGCACCTTGGCAGCAGAGCCAGATCGAGGCCCCTGCGGTGGATGATTGGATGAGGCGCTCGGAAGAGACGTGGAACGCTGCCCACGTCCACCTGCAGCGGTCCGTCCTTCGTCACAAGGCGAGCGCCGATCTCCACCGCAGTGAGGGGCCGGTGTACGCACCCGGAGATCGAGTCTGGCTCTCTACCAGAAAGCTACCCCTCCGCCTGCCCTGCCGGAAGCTGGGTCGGCGGTTTGTGGGGCCCTTTAAAGTCCTGAGAAGATTGAACGAGGTGTGTTATAGGTTACATCTACCTGTTGAGTATAAGAATATTAACCCCTCGTTCCATGTGTCTCTTCTCAGGCCGGTGGTAGCTGGTCCACTCCAGGACAATGAGATAGGGGAGACTCCTCCGCCCCCACTGGACATCGAGGGGGCTCCGGCGTACACCGTTCGGTCCATCTTGGACTCAAGACGCCGGATGGGGGGTCTCCAGTATCTCGTGGAGTGGGAGGGGTACGGCCCGGAGGAGCGGTGCTGGGTGCCGCGGAGGGACATCCTAGACCCATCTCTCCTGTCGGAGTTCCACCGGGACCATCCCGCGCGCCCTGCTCCGCGTCCTCCTGGTCGTCCCCGAGGCCGGGGTCGGCGCACGGCTGGAGCCGCGCGTCAAGGGGGGGGGTACTGTCACGGTTTCGGCCGAGGCTGCTCCTCCTCCTGGTTCGGGCAGGCTTCGGCGGTCGTCGTCCCCGGAGTACTAGCTGCCACCGATCTATGTTTCATGTTCGTTTGGTTTTGTCTTGATGTTGTACACCTGTGTCTTGTTAGTCCTCGTTAGTGTCCTATTTAGTTCTCGTTGTGTGTGTTTGTCTTTGTGTGTGATTGCTCTTCTGTTTCGTGTTGGAGCTACGTACTTCCCTCCAGTGTTTTGGAGAGGTTTTTCGCACATGTTAGTGCGCCGTTTGTTTGACGCCTGTGTGCACCGTTATTTCGCCTTCGGGCTTATTGTGCTTATTTTCTACGTGAATATTGCACTAAAGTCTTTTGGACTGAGCTTCTGCGTCCTGCGCTTGATTCATGCACCACACCCACCTTCAGCACTCCTTGACAGTCTTTTCCCTAGGCTTTTAACCATTGCTTTATCCTTAAAAAAAGCAAATTTGGCAACGATTGGGCGCTCATATTTCTGTCCTCTTTTTCCGAAACGGTGTACACGTTCGAGTTGGATTTTATCGACAGCCTCGAGTGGGATTTGTAGCGCTGTATGCAGGAAGTCCTTCATAATATTCTCTGTTATTTCTCTCTCCTTTTCCTGAATACCCGTAAGTACTAGATTTTCTCTCATCGATCTAGTTTGAATGTCTAGTAAGGCTTCTCTCAGAAGGTTGTTCTCCTTTTTAAGTTCCCTAACGTCCGTTTCCATCTCTTTCTCCATTACCAAAGCTTTTTCGTCACTCATTTGAAGACTCGCTTTCAACTCTTTTACGTCCTTACTGACCAATTCTAGTATGCCCAATTTGTCATTTATCGACTTCAACAGGTCGCTTTCCACACTTACCAGACCCAGTGGTGAAAAGCATATATCATCTGTATCAGTCGATGAGTCGCGTTTCCTCTTGGGGATCGGCTCTCCTCGCTTATCTTCCGCCATGTTTTGGTGTTGCGTGTGGTTGTAATATTTGTCGATATATATCTCTAGCCTTATGATCTGTTTTGTGTTATTATCCAGATTGAATTATATTAACTGCGAATATATGAAATGCTTATATTTAGTCTAACTTACTGATTTTGAATATTATGTTTTTATCTTGAGGTGGTTTGTACCGCTTTCTATTCAATACGCCATCTTGTCTACGCGCGCCCCGCGCATTGCACATTCATTTTCCTTGTTATTGTTATTTTATTGTGTTACTTTAAATTATTTTTTACTTTAGTTTATTTGGTAAATATTTTCTTAACTCTTTCTTGAACTGCATTGTTGGTTAAGGGCACGGTAAGGTCTACACCTGTTGTATTCGGCGCATGTGACAAATAAAGTTTGATTTGATTTAAGTGCTTCAAAGATGATCAATTGGGCTACTTTTTAGTATTTTATTGATATATAATTACTGTGTGTGCATAATGTCTCTCCTATTTTAGTGTATGGCCTGTGTTCCACCTCGGTGTAACGAATTGAGAGTTGTGGGAATGTACGTTTTTGGTTTCCCATTGGTTCTGGGAATGAAGCCATACATTTCCTGACCAGTAAAACCAAATGTTTTATTAATGTTCTGAGAACGGAAATTAAAGGTTATTTGAAGGTAATTAAATAATGTTCTGAGAATGTTCTCTAAATGTTCTCTAAATGAAGGGCATTTTAAGGTTATTTGGAGGTTTATGAATAACTTCCTTAAAACGTTCACTTAATGTTTCAATACGACTTTTAATAACACTGCTAGTTTAGAAACTTTCACTGAATGTTTCAAAAAGACTTTTAATCTAATAAAAAGCATGAGCTGGCGCACACCCAGAGAACATTATTTAGCGTAGAGATGCTGACTAACGGAGAATAAACTGTAAACTATAAAAACAAATAAAGAGAGTCTCACACTCTATGTATAAACTCCCAGTCATTTATTGGGTAAGAAACCACCAACGTTTTGGCATCACTGTGCCTTCTTCAGGGTCACCCTGAATAACACTGCTAGCTTAGGTTAACTGTTTTAAACTCCAAGCACAGATAGGACACATGGAAATTAATTTGTTTAGGCATTAATCATGCAAACACATTTCTTTTTTATTGTGGCACAGCATCAGTGAGATTCTAACCTATGATCTTCTGTTTTTTATCCATGGAATGAATCCACTGCACCACCAGGATTGTCAAGTTAGTTTAAGGACGGGTCAGACCAAGGCGCAGCGTGAAATGCGTACATGTTTATTACAACGATTAACACACTAACAAAACAAAAAACCAACTAAACGTGAAGTCCAAAGGCTGAACACAAAACTAGCCTTAACACGGAACAAGATCCCACAACCCATGAATGCCAATAGGCTGCCTAAGTATGCTCCCCAATCAGAGACAACGAGCGACAGCTGCCTCTGATTGGGAAACACACCCGGCCAAACATAGAACTACAACCTAGATCACAAACATAGAAAATACTGTCGTGTATGAAGATTATGACGTTGTTAATGTTTTAAGTGGAACCAGAGAGGACGTTAATTTTGGTATCAAGAGGGAATGTTTTAGTGTAACGCCACATACAACAGACAGGAAGTGTGTTGTAGACAGGGGAGACTGGTGATTGGCCAGAAGAGGGAGCACCCATCTTTTTGCATTGTTTATAAGTAGGGGCTAAACGAAGAAGAAGTCAGAGCGGCCATTGCAATCTGAGGCGTCGCTCTCCGGGTGGTCATGACATCTGTCACTTATGCTGTAAACGTGTGATATTAATAAAAGCCTCTAATCACAGTGCAGCCTAAGAGGACTCCTTGTTGACAGCAATAGCCACCAACAACAGACACGACAGAATGGGGGCTCGTCCGGGATTTCTGATTGCATCGTTCTTGATGCCCTTCCTGGGTCGCAAGTTGACTACTGCCCAAGCCGGCTTTAAAGGTGAGATTACTCACAAAATTTGGGCATTGGTTATTCCGCTGATTCATGAGAGGGCATTGAAGGTGTACAGTTAAAAGTACTTGGGTCGTTGTTGATGTGGTGCGCTATTGTGGTCGATTGGGAGTCTGTAATAATATTCTAAAATGTAATTCCATTGGTAAACCTCAGATAATTGGAATTTTAGAGCATAAAACGGTAGGAATTAAGTATTGAAGGTGTACAATTAAGGCAGATATGCGCATACATTAGAGCACTGTACCGCTTAAGACCCCGGAGTGGGCCATTTAGAATGGGCCGAAAAGCCGCTGGCACGATAGAATGTGCAAGTCGGTGTGTTTTTTTTAAGAAAAACTCGGGTTAATGAAATGTATCTGATTGTGATTATTGCTCGACTTTCGTCCGACGGGGGGTCTGCTTGGGTCTAATTTCTCGGTGAATTGTCATTAAGTCCACGGTAGCACAAAATGGTAGGGAAATAGACAAAAAGGAATAAGGGCAGTGCAGGATGCTTATTTGCGTGTGGTAGGCCACAGTTAGCTAAAGGCTAAGGCTAATGTTAATGCTAAATGCTGGAGTGTGGGTCATGCCACATTATACATAGCGGCTAATGCTAAATGCTAAGGCTAAATGCTAATTGTGTTGCGTGCTACATGCTAACGTGTCCTTAGAGGGCCATTGCGATGGATTAAAGCCTCTTAAACTTGTTTGTGTGTGGGTGGAATTCAGAGTTCTACGCAAATGTGAGCTCTGTTACGTGTAATTGTTCGATTATAAGGTATAAAATAGTGAAGCTGTAGCGTAATGCTATCGTTCTATTGTCTGGGAATCGTATCATTGAATGCATTTGCGCATGCGTTTAATTTTGCGACACTACACTACAGAAAGGGGGAGTTTATGGCACGAGATTAGGACACGTTTTGTTTTACGGCACTAAACTACAACACGAGGGTATAGTAAAACTACAACACGGGATTGTGGGTAACGTGTCATATTTCTGTGGGGCTTGCGTGTCGCAGGGGGAGACAGAGAGACACAGACGAGAGAACAAAGAGGAAAGATTTGACAATGAATTAGATCTTCTAGTTGTTACATCGGCGGATGGTTAAAGATGAAACTTGTTTTGTGACCTATTGAATTTATAAATTAGATATATGAGGACGAATTATAATAAATTAAATTAAATGACGATTAAAATAAATAAAAATTAAATAAAAATGTTATTGATCTATTTAGTCCTGAATTAAATCTTAAAGCGAATGTGAACGAAGGAATATTGAATATGGTTGAAGTAACTCAGTATTGCATTAACTACTAAAATCTTTTCCTGTGTCTCTGTTCTTTTGTCATATGAGAGCAAAGGAGAGAGAGAGGAGGGGCTAACGTGTGCGTGACGTGACAAGGCGTGACGCGACAGAGGATCGAGTCAAGGGTTTGAGACTGGGCTAGTTCACAAAATCTTCCCCTACAGGATATTTGATGTTATGACAATTTCACATAGGCTTGGCAAATACTGATCATTCATTAAAAATTGCATTTTGGAGGCTATGTGCATCACTGGGGTTTGAT
This sequence comes from Coregonus lavaretus, assembly GCF_964263955.1. Lineage (NCBI taxonomy): Eukaryota > Metazoa > Chordata > Actinopteri > Salmoniformes > Salmonidae > Coregonus > Coregonus lavaretus. Next base: position 11,360,937 of record NC_140024.1, read on the forward strand.
TGGAATTGTGTTGGGAATGAAGGACTGACATTATTCTGTAAATTTAAGATAATTAGGTGATTATAGAGCAAGGGGGTTTATGGGAAGTGTAGTAATGGTAGGGTTAGAAGGCTTTGTTTTTGGGATTGCTTTGAAGTTGACTAACTTACATTTACTTGCATTTGATGGGTTGTGGTAAGATAGCCACCACTAATTGATAAATTGGTGACATAGGATGTAGAAATAAAAAATTGGTTTTAATTATTCATGATTTTTAATTGATTTTTTATTTTAATTAGAAATGGTTTTTGAATACAAAATTTAATTGAATTTTTTCATATTCATATTTTTATTGATTTATAAAAAATAAATAAAAAAAAAGGGTTGTTTGGTTTATATTAATAATTGAAGGGGGGAAGCCATAGGCTATATAGTCTAAAATAAAATAATTCACGATAAAGGAATATAAAAGGGTTGTTACAATGGGGAGAAAGGACAGCAAGGCTATAAAAGTCATTACACCGATTGATATAGTACAAAATAGTAACCCTTTAACTAAAGTATTGCTAGGTTATCCGGCAAATGAAACAAAAGTTGCCCTTCATTCTCAAACACAAACTGATAAAAGATTCCAGCGATAAGATAAACAACGGTATAGAGAAGGCGACAGAAAAACTAAGCGCAGAAGTCAGTATACCTTTCTCACACACGGATTCAGCAATAAGACACCCACCTTATGAGAAGGAAGTAGAGCTTAGGGATGTTTATCCTCAGCTTCCAGTGATCATCCAGCAGGGTGATTGTTGCATCAGAGATGAAGATGAATAATAGATAGAGGACAAGCAGAAACGACAATGAAGATGAATCCAAAACTCCAGAAGGAAGAAAATGAGATGTCTGAAAGAGAAGAGTGAGGTTAAGGAAGATGGAACTTGAAGAAGATGAAGAAGAAGATGAAGATCAGAGTGATTGAGAAGAGATCATGGGTGGATATGACTCTGTGATCAGAAGGACGTTGGCAAGAGAGGAAAGAAGGATACTAGAGATCTGATCTCTGATGGAAGTTGAAGGAAGAAGGATACAAGAGATTCGAGTTCAGATGAAGACAGCGATAAAGAGGAGACTAAAGGTGCTGTGTATTCAAAAGGAGTTTATCCTACAAAGACTGGCACAGAAGAAATAGTAAGAAGATGATGGAAGATGATATTTCGAGGACAGAACTTAGAATATAAGCTGTTGAAGAATCCTGATATGTCAGCAAGAAAGAACAGGACGAAGAAACTCTCAAGAAACTCAATCATACAACTGGTGGAGAAGAGAAGCTTTGGTTAGGAAGAATCAGAGTGAACCAAATCAACAATCACTGTTACAGCTTCAACTGAACAATATCAAATGCAATTGTACCAGCCAACGGGGGTACCAGGTGTTCCATATCCACAGCCAGTTTCTGGACAGACACAGAATTGGAGAGGAAGAGGACGAGAAGGCTTAGAAGGAGGAGGAAGATTTCAGCTACACTTCCAGCAACTTTCAGAAGACTGTTATAATTATGGACAGATTGGTTACTTTACCTGTGAGTGCAATGGGCCAGGAGGAAACAACAGAGAACATTTTTAAGGAAGATACAGGGGCCAGTCAAGATCACCTGTTCTCCAGGTGAACCCTAAGGATTCTAGAGTGCCTAGAAGATCCGAAAGGGGGGTGTCAGCTGATAGCATCGATTAGAGAAGAAGAGAAAATATCCAACAATTGAAGTAAAAACCAGAGGACTATGAGAAGTGATAGTGAATAGTGTAAAAGCTTTTATCTGTGTTCAGCCTAAAGAGGTTAAACATCTCACTATGTAAAATTAACTAATTAGGATAGGGATTTGAGGTACTAAAACAGCTAATTACTCTTAAGGAACCAATTGAGCTCTGCTATAAAAATCAAAGAGAAATTAAAATAGACAATACTAATATTATAACATATACCTATTGCAGTGTTGGGAAGAGATGCATGGTGTAAATTGAACTGTACAATAGGATGTACACTAAACGGCTGTCTGGTAGAAGATGTTTAAAAAAAAGTAGGGTTTTTGGGAATCATATTGGCTTAAAAAGATAATATCATAGGAAGGATGATAATCTATTAGACTGCCTATTAGACAATCTGTCTGGAAAATAAAGTTAAAAGGGGTGACTGTTATTCTGGGTTACATTCTTACACCAAGGGATTTCAGGCTAGGCTAAAAGGTGTTTAGTCGTTTGCCAAGTCTGTGTGTAAAGAAGTCAGAAGCAGGTGGGGACTTTCCCAATCACATATTCTAAATTTGGTGGTAAAGGGATTTTGTGAATAAATCAGTGGAAAAGGTTTTTAAAGGTTAGGAGAAAAGATTAGATAAAACATTTAGGAGAACTATGTTGAAGGAACTCTAAGACAGTAAGCTAAGTTTCAAAGTTAGTAGTAAGAGAGAGAGAGAACAGTGGTGAAGGACATTTTAGAGTTTAGTGGGAAGATATGGTAGGAATTTAGATCTGTTAGGAGCAGATGCATTGAGAAAGTATGTGTTGCTGAATGATAAGAGAAGATTGAGGGTGATTGAGTATCTATATTTACAGTTCCCAGCAGGGAGATCAAGGTACTTATAGGTGTATTTTTTATAATCAAAAGTTTGAAAGTCAGGGATTAGAGGTAGGACTGAGAATTGGAAAAAGTGACACTAGTGGTGATAGATGGAAGTACAAGTAAAGAGTTCAAAGCTTTGGGGAAAATGGATGAAGTAACTAAGGACATTAACACTTCAGTCTATTAAAACAACAGTGAGAAGCAATTTAACTCTTTCAACATTGATAGTTATTAAAGCCATAAATATATCGCATTGGATTATAAGGGAACCAATAGCTCCAGCACCAATTTTAAAGGAAAAGACTTATTAGGGTTAGGATTGGGACGTTCCTCCCACATGGAGAGATAATTATGGAGAAGAAGTATTGTTATCAGGACCAGATTTTAATGACAGACAAGGAGAGGTATCTGATCAGTACCGCTCGTTAGGGAAGAGAGAAACTAAATGGATGGGTTTGATTCTTCTGTTGTGAAAATTAGAGATAGATGGGCAGGGAGGAATCTTGAGGGTCCATGTCTGTTGAGAATTCCAGCACCAGACACGTGGGGTTCGACCTCTATCAAGTATGTGTCAATCTTATGCTTTGTCATGACTGGTATCAGCAACAATCAGTAACCGATAAAATAATGTCGTTGTCAAAACATTTGTTTAAGCCTAGGGTTAGGTGGTATTGGGTTAAGTGAATTAACTTGTGTGCATTTGTTAGATGGGAAGGAAACTCAGGTAACAGCAAACCCTGAAGCATTTGAGGTGAAAGCAGTGAGGGCTAAAATTTGTTTTTGTTCTAATAAAACATATGATGTAAGGGGTATGTTTATGGGAATATCAGATTGTGATGATTATATGATAACTTTGGGTAGGCATGACCTTAAGGGTAGTAATGAGAAATAGGTTACTTTTTATGTACCAGGTAGTAAGAAGAGCAGGACTTTGATGGTGAAAGATCAGCTTTTGCCTGACAATGTGACTATGGGGAATTTTAGAGATATTTGGAGGGTTTGTGGTGATGAAATATATATTCTTACCCTATTGATGGACAGGATGTTGTTACATGTCGACGTTGAAGCTTCCATATGAGGTTTTACCATTAAAAGAGGGGTAGCACCGGACACAGATAAATCTGAAGCTAGGTTTGAAATTGGATGAAAAGAGACATGGCTACATGTCATAGTCTTCAAGCCTATCATTGAAGGATAAATCTAAGGGAGAAGGGGGGACTTTTTCCATGGTATGGTGTAACATTTGGGAAGATCATATTGATAATATTAGTTATACTTTGAGTCCAGATAGTTCAGATATTATCATTAGGGTTATATATGCATTGAAGAATATAAGGGATGCATTTGGTAGATCTGAAGGAGCGGAAGTCAGCGAAGACTTGGTTGCAAGATCAGGTAGGCCAGTAGGGGCAGTGATGGTTCAGATTTTAGTTGCAGCTTTGATAGCACTGTGTGTGAGGTTTGTAATTTGTTACTGACCCTTGAGAAAGCTATGATATTGAGATAGGTTGGAGAATGATGCCTGGAGACAACACTCAGATGCCGGTGGTGACTGTTCCTGATCTGGATGAAGATGGACAAGTGGAACTGAATGGATAAATATCATTTTTGATGTTTTGATCAATTTTCAATTTTTTTTTCAATATTAGTGTGATTTTAGTATGATTTTATGAATCAAAGGGGGGAAGTGGGTTAATGTGATTCATACATCATTTATATATCATTTTTATATTCTTAGTTGATCTTGATGTTTAATTTGAAAGTGTTGTTTTGCAAAATATACTGTTTGGTCTTGTCTTTTCTTCCAGAAGCATTTGGGGGAACATGTGGAGATTGAAATACTCAAACAAGGACAATGACTGGAGGAGATGAAACAAAGAGGGTGTGGAGAGATTCCGATCCCATCATCAACAATGCATTGGAAGAGGAGACTACGGGGAGATGAAGTGTAGTGGACTACATTCCAGTGTCTGCAATGAAATATAGACATATTTGCATGTGTAATACATAATTGTGTCATAGCCTTAGGGATTAATTTTTGTAGAATGATATTTGATGTTTTTGAATACATGTGAGGATCTTAGATGTTTTTGTTTATTTCGTTGATGCTTAGGGACAGGGAGTCTAGGCAGGGAGAGGTCCACTATAGGGTCCAATGGGTTGACCAGCCTTAGAGTGGATATTTTTTGGATAGGATTTTGTTTGCAGGGGCTTACATGTGTATTTAATTGCATCATAGTTTCAAATGCATTTACATTGTTTATGAGTTTATCTGGAGTACCGAGGTGGTTGCCTGGGGCAGAGGGACCGTGAGAGAATTTTACTGTCTTGATTGATGGATGGATTTGGAACGAAGGTTGCCGGACAGTTTTTCGCTCTTACACTCCATAAAGATTTGTTCATATTTCATAGTAATGTATTCACACTTCATAAACAGTTATTCATATTTCATAGAAAGGTATATACACTCTAGAGAAGAATGTTTTTTTGGTTTAATGTTAAAGATACTCAATAAGATAAATTGTCACTTGTCATAATCCTATTCGGTTTGTTTTCGAGACTGTTTAGTCTCGAAGGGGGGAAATGTCGTGTATGAAGATTATGACGTTGTTAATGTTTTAAGTGGAACCAGAGAGGACGTTAATTTTGGTATCAAGAGGGAATGTTTTAGTGTAACGCCACATACAACAGACAGGAAGTGTGTTGTAGACAGGGGAGACTGGTGATTGGCCAGAAGAGGGAGCACCCATCTTTTTGCATTGTTTATAAGTAGGGGCTAAACGAAGAAGAAGTCAGAGCGGCCATTGCAATCTGAGGCGTCGCTCTCCTGGTGGTCATGACATCTGTCACTTATGCTGTAAACGTGTGATATTAATAAAAGCCTCTAATCACAGTGCAGCCTAAGCGGACTCCTTGTTGACAGCAATAGCCACCAACAACAGACACGACAATACAACATAGAACATTCACACCCTGACTCAACATATAAGAATCCCCTGAGTCAGGGCGTGACAGTACCCCCCCCAAAGGTGCGGACTCCGACCGCACAACTTTTACACCACAGGGTAGGGGCTGGGTGGGCATTCCGCCTCGGAGGTGGATCCGGCTCCGGGCGTGACGACGACATACTCTCCGCCTCCCTGTTGCGCCCCTGGTCTGGTCTGGACCTCGGCACGCTGCTTCCCCTCTCCTTCCTCCCATGATACTCCAAGCCCTGTCTGGACCCTGCTGTGGGAGACCCCGAACCTGGAGAGGGGCTGACGTCTGGGTCTGGACTGGAACCGCTGACCGGAGCTGGACTGGGCACCGGTGGAGCAGACTGCTCTGGCTCCGGACTGGTGCCGCTGACCGGAGCTGGACTGGGCACCGGTGGAGCGGACTGCTCTGGCTCCGGAGTAGAGCTGCTGACCGGAGCTGGACTGGGCACCGGTGGAGCGGACTACTCTGGCTCCGGAGTTGAGCCGCTGACCGGAGCTGGACTAGACCCCGGTGGAGCGGACTGCTCTGGCTCCGGAGTGGAGCAGCTGACCGGAGCTGGACTGGACCCCGGTGGAGCGGACTGCTCTGGCTCCGGAGTGGAGCAGCTGACTGGAGCTGGATCAGGCACCGGTGGAGCAGACTTCTCTAGCTCCGGAGTGGAGCAGCTGACCGGTGCCGAACCAGGCACTGGTGGAACAGGCATGGGCCGTGCCGGACTGGACACACGCACCACTGGTCTGGTGCGAGGAGCAGGAACGGGCCGGGCCGGACTGGCGACACGCACCACTGGCTTGGTGCGAGGAGCAGGAACAGGCCGGGCCGGACTGGGAACACGCACCACTGGCTTGGTGCGAGGAGCAGGCACGGGCCGGGCAGGACTGGGAACACGCACCACTGGCTTGGTGCGAGGGGCAGGAACGGGCCGGGCCGGACTGGGAACACCCACCACTGGCTTGGTGCGAGGAGCAGGAACGGGCCGTACCGGGCTGACGACACGCACCACTGGCTTGGTTCGGGGAGCAGGAATGGGCCGTACCGGGCTGGCGACACGCACCACTTGCTTGGTGCGGGGAGCAGGAACGGGCCGGGCCGGACTGGGAACACGCACCACTTATTGGTGCGAGGAACAGGAACGGGCCGGACTGGGAACACGCACCACTGGCTTGGTGCGAGGAGCAGGAACGGGCCGGGCCGGACTGGGAACACGCACCACTGGCTTGGTGCGAGGAGCAGGAACAGGCCGGGCCGGACTGGGAACACGCACCACTGGCTTGGTGCGGGGAGCAGGAACAGGCCGGGCCGGACTGGCGACACGCACCACTGGCTTGGTGCGAGGAGCAGGAACAGGCCGGGCCGGACTGGGAACACGCACCACTGGCTTGGTGCGAGGAGCAGGAACGGGCCGTACCGGGCTGTCGACACGCACCACTGGCTTGGTGCGGGGAGCAGGAACGGGCCGGACTGGACTGGGAACACGCACCACTGGCTTGGTGCGAGGAGCAGGACTGGGTTCCTTTATTAACCTCCGCTCCTTCTGCTGACTAACCAGCTCCTCTCTCCATGCCTCTACTTCCTCCTTCTCCCTACGAGCCTCCTGCAGTGCCTCCTCTTGACTGGATCTCCGCCGCTCTATTCTATCTATCAGCCCCCGTAATGTGGTGGCCTCCTCTCTTACCCTGCAGATCCAATCCTTCTCTCTCTCTCGGCACTCCTCCTCCAGTGAGGACTCCTCCGGGAGCCCCCACAAGTTAGGGAACAGAAACTCATCGTCGTCGTCATCCTCCGACTCCTCCGTATAGAACTTTTCCCACTCTTCTTCCCATGGTCGTAGGGAATCATACTGGAAACCCACCGGGTGCAGTGGTCGGGGCTCTTCTCTCTCGCTCCCCGACCACCCCTTTAGCCCCCCCAAAAAAATGTATTGGGTCTGCTTCTCGGGCCTCCTCCTCGGCCGGCTTCTGTGTTGCCGTTGCTCCTCTCCTACCTGGGCTTCCTTCTTCGCCCAGGGTCCTTTTCCCGCAAATATCTCCTCCCAAGACCAAATCTTCCCCACCTGTGTCCAGGGTGTTTGCTCCTGGGCACGCTGCTTGGTCCGTGTTTGGTGGGATCTTCTGTCACGTTCGTTTAAGGACGGGTCAGACCAAGGCGCAGCGTGAAATGCGTACATGTTTATTACAACGATTAACACACTAACAAAACAACAAACCAACGAAACGTGAAGTCCAAAGGCTGTCCACAAAACTAGCCTAAACACGGAACAAGATCCCACAAACCATGAATGCCAATAGGCTGCCTAAGTATGCTCCCCAATCAGAGACAACGAGCGACAGCTGCCTCTGATTGGGAAACACACCCGGCCAAACATAGAACTACAACCTTGATCACAAACATAGAAAATACAACATAGAACATTCACACCCTGACTCAACATATAAGAATCCCCTGAGTCAGGGCGTGACAAGGATGGAGCTAGCATGCCATGGTTTCTTTTAACTCATACAAAGCTGTTCAATTTAGTCTATTCAAACAGACCCCATTTCAAAAGAAACAAGCACTCAATAACATTCTGAGAATCAAATCTTTCTTAGAGCTTGGTGAGAGCAGGGTTGTCCTATGGTTATTTTGCATACAACCTTCCCACAACATTTTGTGAATGGTGCAGGATAGTTGCTTGGTTTTGGAACATTCTCAGCACATTTGAGGAACTTGACAAAATAATTTTATTTTCTTGGCATTTCATTACTTTAACAGAACGTTTCCCTAAAAGTTCAAACGTGGTTACATTTAATTTAATGTTTGGTGATGTTTTAGGAACGTTCTCCAACTGGTTTGACATTGTGAATGTTCTCAAATAGTTAAGAAACAACGTTCTTCTGTGGGAATTTGAATACTTCAGCATAACGTTTCTTACAGGCTTCCTCATGGTTCTATTTAAAGTAATGTTCTCAAAATGTTCAGAGAACCTTAAGAAACAATGTTCTTCTGTGGGAATTTCAGTACTTCAGTATAATGTTTTCTGCAGGTTTCCTCATGGTTCTATTTAAAGTCATGTTCTCAGAACATTAAGAAAACTTTCCATAAAAACCACAAGAAAACAGTAATGTTCAAAGAACTTTCTAAGAATGTTATTTAAAAACATACATTCCGTTCTCAGTGTCAACAAAACTCTCTCTATCCTCTATCTTGTTAAGTGTGTTCAGGTGTGTTGGCCGCGCCCGTTGATGCCACACCTGATCTTATGTGCTAGCTGGGCACTGACACCGGTTACACAGAGAACAGAGAACCAAGAACAGTCAAGGCAGAGCTCTCCATGTCCATAAGTATCCATGCATGGTTGTTCATGGGTGACTGTAATATTAGTGAAACATCAAGACCAAAGATTATCAGAAGGTGGTCAACGAAGGGTTAGAAACAGTCAGACAAATCTTTGCTCAGTTATCCTAATCTCTTTATTAAGATGTTGTAGTAGTTTGCTCAGACATCTTGAGTTGCTGTGAGTTTGACAAGTTCACAGATGGTAACACAGTGTGGATAAACTTCTAAAAAAACAAGATTACTTCTCATCCATGTTCACCACTTTGACCAGTACACTGAGTATACAAAACATGCTCTTTCCATGAGTTAGACTGACCAGGTGAATCCAGGTGAAAGCTATGATCTCCTATTGATGTCACTTGTTAAATCCACTTCAATCAGTGTAGATGAAGGGGAGGAGACAGGTTAAAGAAGGAATTTTAAGACTTGAGACAATTGAGACATGGATTGTGTATGGGTGCCATTCAGAGGGTGAATGGGCAAGACAAAATATTTAAGTGCCTTTGAACAGGGTATGGTAGTAGGTGCCAGGCGCACTGGTTTGAGTGTGTCAAGAACTGCAATGCTGCTGTTTTTTTTTCACGATCAACAGTTTCCTGTGTGTATCAAGAATAGTCCACCACCCAAAGGACATCCAGCCAAAAGGGGTGCAACTCAATAATAGGATGGTGATCCTAATGTTTTGTACACTCAGCGGTGTTACAGCCACCTCCAAAACGAAAGGTTTCATCAGGGATTCATGGCTAACACTTGAGTCAACCTTGGCTCCAAACATCCTCTCATTTTTAAAGACCAGGTTAAATTGCACTTCTTGAAATTTTTTAGACTGACAGTCTGAAGTTGCCATGGCCCCAACTTCCATAACACTTTAATAAAACCAATGCTGGAATGCATAAAAAGGGGAAGACATATTACTGTGCAAAGCTGATGCCAACAGGGAAGGGGCCATGTGTAGTGATGGACAGGTGTTCAGCAGTGGACAGGTGTGTTAATCAGCGATGATGGCTGAGACGACACTGTGTGAGAGCGAGAGAAGAGCATCAGAGCACTGCCCGATGTACATAATGTAGCACCGACTAGACACCGTCTACTGCCTCTCTCACGCAGTGATACCACCGGCAACATGTTATTCCTACTTTTACAATGCAAATGCTTTTTCAAGACACTGCACACATACACATATGAAGATAATATAAGTGCTAATTCACAAGAAGTGCTCCAACAACAAGAGTTGATGATGATATCGCAAGCGAGTATGACGTGAAAGAGGTTGCATACATACGACACAATCAAAATAATGTACTGTAAAAAAAGACTGCAGAGTTCAGCTGGTGGCACAAGACCAGGGTCTCTATGCTTGGACATTCTGGATAAAGCACAGTTCAGCTGGTTAAGAAGTAGAAGAAGAAGAATGCACAAATGTGACATCACTGGACAAGGTAGCTCACCACAAAGCACCAGAGAGGACACAGAGCCAGAATACATTGTTTCGATTATTATTATTGTTTTACAAAACTAAAAGCAAAATAATATATGCCATTTTGCAGAAACTTTTATCCAAATCTGTGTATCAGCGTTTGTTTGGTGTTTTTCAGGAGGACAAGTGGTGAGGTTTTGTTTGACCACCAATGACATGCTTCAGAGTCGGGTATACTGTACATGCTGGCATGTTCCTCTACAGTTTTATGCAAAGGCAGGCCACCTGAGTAGAGAACAGTAAAGACCAGTATTCTACAGAAATGTCTGCACTGAGAGGTAAGACCTGCAGGGAGACATTCCTCTTCAACAATCAATCACAGCTCCACAACTCCACTCTTCTTGGCACTGATATCACAGGGGTTTCCCTGCACTACTTTCCCTAACCTCACCCCTACTTGCCTTCACCCTCCTCCCCTTACCTCCCTGCCCTGCACCTGCATCCACTCACCACTCAAGGGTTTATGCTTAGAGTCAAAAAGAAATCCACTACAACAAGTGATATTTCCAGCTGAGGTAAGACAAGACAATCAGTGTAATGTATTATGTAATCTTCTGCAAGCTTGGCTCCCACAAAAGGATTCTCATAAACATAATTTCTTTATTCGTAATGATTTTCATTAAATGAACAATTAACCAACAAAATGAGGTATTCTATTGATAAAACTTCTATAAAAAAGATAGGATCCCGCTATTGAACTAATGTGCATATTTGATCAAATTAGAGCAAGATATTACTAAATTGAGCATCATATCTGCTTACTCTGGGCAAAGATGCTTACACTAAGGAACACTATGTACTGTAAGATATTTAGTTAGAAGGAAATAGTAAAAAATAACTAACTGAACTTCTTCAGTGAGAGCACACATTCCTTATGCTGGAGGCGGTTTTATGTCTTAAATGTTGGCTCTGTTTTCAACAGACCACACAAAGCCGCTGCAATAGGTGCCCCTTGAGTAAGAGTTTGAAACCGAGCTAAGATTGACACTACAAGATGTGTATATTAAAAACAGACGCTTCAGTAGAAATGTGAGTAAAGAACATGTAACACCTTCTCTAATGTTGCAAAGATACAATACATACTGTATGCTTGTGATATTATAATTAGCTGTAAACAATCACCTTCTCACAGCTACACTCAGTCTAAAATAGATATTGGTAGTTATACTGTACACTCAGTCCTACTAAATATTGTATTGGGTGGACACTTTCATCAAAATGTAACTGACTAAATAAACCTGAATGAGTTAATCAGAGCACAATGATCCATTTCTAAAAGGAATTTTGTGTCCATAATGACTGGACTAATTGTATAGATTATAGATGGACTGATAAAGTTTTCCTGAAGATCATGCTGCAGAGGAACAAAGTGCTGATCTATTGTTCCCAATAGACCAGAAGGATATGTCTTGAGAAAAAAAAGCCAGAACAAGTGCATGTAGTGTACGCAACTGAGAATTTATGGGGTTTTCAATGCATTTAAGGGTTGTAAGATGAGAACACAAAATGGACATTATTTTGCTTAGATAAAGTTTGAGCATGCCTGATCCTGAGTGAGGTCTGTTCAAAGTATAAAACTGGAATGCTTTAGTTATGAGACTCTTCTATATGCCTCTGAGTTCTAGCACCTATCTAGACTAGCTGAGGCCTCATTCTCCTGACAGACCATAAGACTCAATGTCTTGGGCCACGTTTACAACAGGCCCAGTATACCTGTATAGTCTTTGATATAGGTATACTATAATTTAGACAAAAAGCCTCACACAAAGTTTGACGAGATATTCTTGTCCTTGTGTGGAGAGACTATTTTGAATAAAAAAATATTTTGTTAGGGTACACAAAGGTAAGTGTAAGAAATGTAAGCGTCCATAAAAAGTTTAAATAATGCTTGTTTAAAAATTCTATAAAGGAAGAAATTAAAACATGATGGTAATACAAAATAGAGTATCAGTGTTTGTCAGAAGGATTATTTACAGTACCAATATAAAGTCTACACCCCCCTGAACTTTTTTCACATTTTGTTGCGTTACAAAGTGGGATTGAAGTAGATTTAATTGTATTTTTCTTGTCATTGATCTACACAAAATACTCCATAATGTGAAAGTGAAAAGAAAATGGTATGTTTATAAATTAATACAAATTAAATAACTAAAATATAGTTGTTGCATAAGTATTCACCCCCTTTGTTTAGGCAAGCCTAAAGTAGTTCAGAAGTAAAATTTGTCTTAACAAATCACATAATAAGTTATATGGACTCGCTCTGTGTGAAATAATAGGGGTTGACATACTTTTTGTAAGGTCCCCCAGTCAAGTTTTGAATTTCAAGCACAGATTCAACTACAAAGACCAGGTGTGCTTTTGGAAAGCCTCATAAAAAAGGGCAGTGATTGGTAGATGGGTAACAATAACAAATCAGACATTGAATATCTCTTTAAGCAAAGTCAATAATTATGCTGTGGATGATGTATTAAATCACCCAGAGACATCAAAGACGCAGTCTTCCTTCTGAACTGAGCTGCAGGACAGGAAGGAAACTGCTTAGGGATGTCACCATTAGGTCATAAGGTGATTTTAAAACAGTTACAGAGTTCAATGGCTGTGATGGGAGAAAACTGAGGATGGATCAACAACATTGTAGTGACTCCACAATAATGACCTAAATGACAGAGTGAAAAGAAGAATACAAATATACAGAATACAAATATTCCAAAACATGCATATGTATGCAACAAGGCACTAAAGTAATACTGCAAAAAAACACGGCAAAATGAATAGACTTTTTGGCCTAAATGCAAAGCCTTATGTTTGGGCCAAATCCAACACAACACATCACTGAGTAACCGCATGGTGGTGGCTGCATCATGGTATGGGTAAGCTTGCCATCGGCAAAGACTGGGGAGTTTTTCAGGATGAAAAGAAAACGGATGGAGCTAAGCACTGGCAAAATCCTAGGGGAAAACCTGCTTCAGTCTGCTTTACACCAAACACCTGGAGAGGAATTCACCTTTCAGCAGGACAATAACCTATAACACAAAGCCAAATCTACACTGGAGCTGCTTACCAAGGAGACAGTGAATGTTCCTGAGTGGCCAAGTTACAGTTTTGACATAAATCTGCATGAACATTTTTTGGCAAGACTTGAAAGTTGCTGTCTAGCCATGATCCCCAACACCTTGACAGAGCTTGAAGAATTTTTAAAAGAATGGGCAAATATTGCACAATACAGGTATGCAAAGCTCTTATGAGACTTACCCAAGAAGACTCACAGCTGTAATCGCTGCCAAAGGTGTTTCTAACATGTATTGACTCAGGAGGGTGATTATTTTTCATGAATCTTAAAAAAAACGTTTTCTTCCACTGAAATTACAGAGTATACAAAAAAGACAATTAAATCCATTTTAATTCCACTTTGTAACGCAACAAAATGTGAAAAAAGTTCAAAGTGGTGTAGACTTTACATGCGGTATTGTGAAAGACCTCAGGTTTGCGATAGTCAAAAGTACAAAGAAAGACTGGAAATATGGCTGAAAATAGAAGTGGTTTCTAGGTCTATTTCTCTATGATATTTCCATCCCCCTCTCACCTGCAGAGGGAGGAGCTCAGACACAGCTGAGAAAGGATGAGTGAGATGACATCACAAAGGGCGAGGCCTCCTGATGGAGGCTTGTTCATCTGTAGTAGGTCTGGTAACTAAACTGCTGCATTATTTACCTAAGGTGAAAAGTGATTTGAGGTCATTGGTAAATTAAAAATGTTTTTCTGCTCCCATCCAAAGTAGATGTAACATTGGGGGGAGTGACGACAGTTGGAAACCCAGATCTAATGGAACAACTGATTAAGAGGAAAAGGGCAATAAACAGAGATCTGTGACAGGCCGTTATGTACCATACGTGTCATTTCCTGTAGGTCTGCTAAATGACTAAAATGTAAATGTAAAATGTAAATGTAATACACATTGATGTACACAGAAAGAAGGGGATAGGCAGTTATTCATGAAAGTATTGAATCAAACAGTTAAAAAACTGATTCTAAAAGTTGCACCTATCTGCACGACACTATTAAAATCACCAACAAACCATCCTGTAAAGAAATGAGGTAGTGCTGTTGACTGGGAGCAAAACCAGGAGACCACTGCTGTAAGATGTGTTATTTTGTCATACACTTACAGTACACGTCTCATCTAGTCCTCCCCCCAAAATAATGCAACCTATATCAACTACATGTACTGTATGCGGTTCCTTCATATTTTCTTCAATTGCCTCATTTATTTTCCTTTTTCTTCATTTTCAACATATTTGTCCTATTTTATTGAATATAATCATCTATATAAATATACAGAGGTTAAAAATGCGCCTAAAATATTAGGCACCTGAGACCCACAAGCTCTAGTCAGGGAATGTGTGTGTGTGTGTGTGTTTGTGTTTGTGTGTGTGTGGATCCTGAGACAGCAGGAGGTTGGAGAGAGAGACAGGAGGTCTGCACTCTCAGAGTGTGTAAATATAAGGCTTCTTTCCTGGTGCTGGGGCAGGCAGCATCCATACAGTGAAGCCAATAGGAACAGCTCAGTCATTTGAAAGGAGCCAGGGTGAGAGTGAAAGGGCCACATGGTCATGGTTCTGCTCTATCTTCATCCGTGGTGCTGAATCAAGAGCCTCTCCACCATAATCAGTTAACCAAAGGCCGGGCCTGATGTACCCACGCTCATTCTCAGAGTCCAACAGGTCCAACAGGTCAAGGCTTATGAAAAAAGGAATAGCCTCCTTTCTACAATATGCTTCCGCCATCGTACGTCTGTAATAGGAGCCTGTAGGAAAGTACAGAGTAAGGCCAGACTAACATACTGCTGCTATGCAACAAAATGAATACCCATACATACTAGCACAAAAAAATATATACTGTATATATACACATATAAAACAATGGATTCAAAGTACCTATAAAACTGAGCCAGGAAGAAGAAAATCAGATACTGAGGTGCTTTAAAGAAAATCCTTTGATTCATCATGGATGAGAAAAATAAAGAATTCCAACTGGTCTTGGTGTGGGGGGTTGTTTCTCCTCTTGCTAAGGGCACAGGTAGCTGTGCGCTGCTGAGTTAGAGTGGACAAGGCCGGCGCTGACAAAAGGAGAGGGGGACGGGGGAGCAGGGCAGTGTCTGGAGTCCCAGTTCCCCAGGGTCTCCTGCCCCGGCCGCAGGGGCTTGGTGGAGTGGAAGCCGTTGGTGAGCCCCATTCCTGGGTGCCGCCCCACATCTACAGTCAGTTGGGCTGCCACGCCCATCATGCCCCCAACCATGCCCTCTGGCTGCCCATTGTGATTGGACACTGGCTCCAGGACAGGGCCGGGTGGGACCTTGGGCAGGGGTTGTGTCTCTAGGGACTCCTCCCCTTGTGATGGACGTTGTGGTGCCTGGGCAGGCTGTCTGACTGGCTCCCCTGGATGTTGTGGTGCCTGGGAAGGCTGTCTGACTGGCTCCCCTGGATGTTGTGGTGCCTGGGCAGGCTGTCTGACTGGCTCCCCTGGATGTTGTGGTGCCTGGGAAGGCTGTCTGACTGGCTCCCCTGGATGTTGTGGTGCCTGGGCAGGCTGTCTGACTGGCTCCCCTGGATGTTGTGGTGCCTTGGCAGGCTGTCTGACTGGCTCCCCTATATGTTGTGGTGCCTGGGCAGGCTGTCTGACTGGCTCCCCTGGATATTGTGGTTCCTGGGCAGGCTGTCTGACTGGCTCTCGTGGATGTTGTGGTGCCTGGGCAGGCTGTCTGACTGGGGAGTAA
>NC_140024.1:11377266-11542266 GCF_964263955.1 Coregonus lavaretus
CGAGGCTGTGTATACTGCTTCCAGCCTGCTGATATCAGACATGAGACCATAGGTCTGGAGCCATCTCTGTCTCTTTAGCTCTCTCATTCCAGCATACACTTACAGGAAATACATATAAGCAGGAAGCCATCCACCAACGTTGCATAGTAGATGACTTAGCCAAGATGGCAGCATGTCAAGTCGTTTGTCAAGTCGTTTGTTTGTGACTAGTACATTTTAACCTACTAATAATCTATTTATTTATGGTTGCGTAACTTCGTTGTTGCGTAGTGCAAACTATTTTATTTTTGCTGGTGTAAAGATCACGGGTCCTCCTCAACTCGGAACTTCATTACTTGAAGTTTACCAAAGTAACCCTATCTCTGGCTGGCCTGAGTTCCTCGTTAGTCCGCGGAGTGTCTTGTCCGAGCTGCTCCTTACTCTTCGCCTGGCTGTCAGTGGCAGCTCAACCCGTTCTCTCTATCGCCCTCAACACTCAATCTACTCACACGCGCAAACACTCACATTGACTCACATACACGCTGTCCCTCTCTCCACTTACCTTCGTTGGCCTCTTGTTTTTTGGTCAGAGAAAATGACAATTTACGTGGTATTGCTTTGTGCACTGACTTTATTGAACTCTGGAGAAAACGAACATTGTCGCAGGGTGAGTACATCTGACAATGTACTCTCGCGTCCATTAGACATTTTGTCTGCAGGAACTCGCTCTTTTTCACTCGGTCCACTCGTCCAAGTGCCGATGCATTTGTGGCATGATGTGAACAGTACGAATTTGTGTCACTACCAAAGTCTAATGGTTTTAAATGACTGTTTTGTATTGTCTGGAAACTCACTTGTAGAATTCGCTTGCAGTAGGTCTCTTAAAAAAGAGAAGCCGTGCAAGGTTATTAAACAGAGGTGCCTAGTTATTCTTCTGTTGTTGATATCAGGTAATGTGCAACCTAACCCTGGCCCTGATATGCAATGTCTCCAAACCCCCTCTGATTTTAAATCAAGATCTGGTTTTGGTATTTTTCATTTAAATGTACGCAGCCTGTTGTCAAAAATTGATGGGGTTAGGATTTGGGCTAAATCAACTGATGCTGATGTAATTGTGTTTTCGGAAACCTGGCTCAGCAAGTCTATTTTTGATAAGGATATTTGTATAAGTGGTTACAATGTTTATCGTGCAGATCGGGTTAAGAAAGGTGGGGGTGTGGCTATATATGTAAAATCTAAATTCCATGTAAGTGTGGCAAAGTCTGAAACTATTTGTAAACAGTTGGAATTTCTTGCTTTGAATATTGAGGTTTCAAAGGGCCTCTCTATAACTGTGATTGGCTGTTATAGACCCCCCTCTGCTCTTGGTGATGCATTTTCTTCTTTGACGCACCTTATGTCTAAACTTCTTTACAGTGAAATGATCTTGATTGGTGATCTCAACTGGTGTTGGTTAAAGCCGGTGTCTGATGATTTAAAAATGTTTTGTAATTCTATGAATCTTACCCAGTTGATTAATTCACCCACTCGCCCAAATCTTAAATGCCCTGATAAATCTACCCTGATTGATTTGATATTGACAAATGTTCCACATAAATATTCTGCGGTTGGTGTTTTTTGTAATGATTTAAGTGACCATTGTGCTGTTGTTGCTGTTAGAAATACTAAGGTTCCAAAGACAAATCCACGTTTTATTCGTAAGAGAAATTTGAAGTGTTTTAATGAGCAGGCTTTCTTTCATGATTTGTTTTATTTTGACTGGAGCAAGATTGAGCTTATCCCTGATGTGGAAACTGCCTGGATATTCTTTCATGATGGTTTTTTCCAAATAGTAAACAAACATGCACCATTCCGCAGGTTCAGGGTTAAAGGGCGGGATAATCCATGGTTTTCTTCTGAGCTGTCTTGTATTATTCACGACCGTAATCTAGCCTGGGCTAAAGCAAGGAAATCTTGTTCTGATGCTGATTGGCTTATTTTTAGGCAGTTAAGAAACAAGTGTTCTTTTCTTCTCAGGAAGGCCAAGTCTGAATATTTTATGTCTGTTACCACTGATAACCTGAATGACCCTAGAAAGTTTTGGAATGCTATTAAGTCTATGTCTGGTAACAGTAATGTTAATGAATTACCGTCATGTGTTTTGAAGGACTCTGTTGCTATATATGACAAAACTGAAATGCTGAATTGTTTCAATGAGCACTTTGTATCATCTGGTAGGCTGTTTGATTCAGTGTCCTCTGTCTCTGTACAACCCTGTGTGGATGAACCAGTGTCCTCTGTCTCTGTACAACCCTGTGTGGATGAACCAGTGAGAGCTGGTCAAACTTTTAGTTTTCTGCCATTCTCAGTGCAGGTGGTACATAAAGCCCTGAAATCCTTAGATCAAAGAAAGCCTGCAGGTCCTGATCTTTTGGATCCCTGCTTTTTAAATCTGGCAGCTGATTTCATAGCTGAACCACTTACATATCTGTTCAATCTAACCCTGGAATGTAATGAAATTCCAAAGATCTGGAAATCAGCATTTGTCCTACCACTTTTAAAAGGGGGAGATCCAACTCTTTTAAATAATTATAGGCCAATCTCAAAGCTGTCACCCCTGGTGAAAATACTTGAAACCCTTGTAAGTGAACAGCTAAAAGAGTTTTTATTTACTAACTCTATTTTATCAATGTATCAATCGGGCTTCAGGAAGAAGCATAGCACAATTACAGCAGCCATGAAGGTTTTAAATGATATCACTGAAGCCCTTGACAAAAAACAGCACTGTGTCTCACTTTTTATTGATCTCTCTAAGGCTTTTGATACAGTTGATCATGCTATACTAAGGCAGAGATTGTTGAGTGTAGGTCTTTCGGAGCATGCAGTTGCATGGTTTGCTAACTATCTGTCTGATAGAACTCAGTGCACTCAATTTGATGGGCTTATGTCTGTTAAATTGTCTGTCCTGAATGGTGTGCCCCAGGGCTCTGTACTTGGTCCTCTCTTATTCACTATTTATATTAATGATTTAGACAAAAATGTCCAAAATGCACAACTTCATTTTTATGCTGATGATACTGTTATTTACTGTTGTGCCTCATCTCTTACAAAAGCTTTCCAGAACTTGCAAACTGCTTTTTATACTGTTCAACATACCTTGTGTCAATTGAAGCTTATCCTCAATACTGACAAAACTAAACTAATGGTGTTTTCTAATGCAAGAAATAGACCTCTGAACCTTTCACCTGTTACTACCTGTCAGGGCAAGGAGATTGAGGTTGTAACCTCATATAAATATCTTGGAATTCTAATTGATGACGGCCTCTCTTTTAAATTGCATATTCAACAACTTACAAAAAAATTGAAGCTGAAATTGGGATTTTATTTTAGGAATAAGGCCTGTTTTTCTTTTGAAGCCAGAAGGAGGCTAGTATCAGCTACATTTATGCCTTTACTAGACTATGGGGATATTTTATATATGAATGCTTCCGCTCAGTGTTTGAGATCAATTGACACTCTTTATCATGGTACTTTGAGATTTATTTTAAACTGCAAAACCCTTACGCACCACTGTACTTTGTATACCAGGGTTGGCTGGCCTTCTCTAGTCACTCGTAGGCTCAGTCACTGGTATACTTTTATTTACAAAGCCATTTTGGGTTTACTACCTTTTTATTTGGGCATTTTTATTGTTCAGAAATGTGGTGGGTACTCTCTTCGTTCACTGGACTTTATCCTGCTAACTGTTCCAAATGTCCGAACTGAATTTGGTAAAAGGTATTTTATGTACTCTGCGCCATCGTCTTGGAACACCTTACAAAATAATTTTAAACTGGAAGAACTTGTCCCGATTGGTGTTTTTAAATCTCTGATGAAGGATTTTGAGGCTGATTCCCTGACCTGTCAATGTCTTTAATTTGCTGTTTTTGATATTGTTATACTCTTGTGAATTCATGAATGGTTTTTACTAGATTACTTGTAGTTTTTCATGTTGTCTGTCTGTAATTTTTTGTAATGACTTGGTGCTGCCTATCTTGGCCAGGACGCTCTTGAAAAAGAGATTTTAAATCTCAATGAGCCCTTCCTGGTTAAATAAAGGTTAAATAAATAAATAGGGCATTGAAAGAGCAGACCCAGACAGAGGGATCAAGCACATCCAAAGGGATAATTTGCCTACAGACTTCATCAGAAAGAGAGAGAGAGAGAGAGCGAGAGAGAGAGAGCGAGAGAGAGAGAGAGAGAGAGAGAGAGAGAGAGAGAGAGAGAGAGAGAGAGAGAGAGAGAGAGAGAGAGAGAGAGAGAGAGAGAGAGAGAGAGAGAGAGAGAGAGAGAGAGAGGTAACATACCTGTAGTGACAGTGAGGATGGCATCCTGGCTGAAGCGTTTCCGGGCAGAGTTAGAGGCCACACAGCGGTACGCACCCCCATCCTCCTTAACCACCCCCAAGATCTGGAGCACACCGTTAGGGAGAGAGATGAACCTGGAGACAGAGGGATGGAGAGAGAGCGAGAGAGAGAGAGAGAGAGAGAGAGAGAGAGAGAGAGAGAGCGAGAGAGAGAGAGAGAGAGAGAGAGAGAGAGAGAGAGAGAGAGAGAAAGGGAGAGAGAGAGGGTGGGAAGGAGAGAGAGAGAGAGTGTGGGGGAGAGAGAAAGGAGAAAGTGAGAACTAGTGCTTAGATCTCAGAAGAGAGATATAATAACCTGTGGTGTAAAGTACTTAAGTACAAATACTTTAAAGTACTACTTAAGTCGATTTTTGGGGTATCTGTACTTTACTTTACTATTTATATTTTTGCCTCACTTTTACTTTTACTTCACTACATTCCTAAAGAAAATAATGTACTTCATACTCCATACATTTTCCCTGACACCCAAAATTACATTTTGACAGGAAAATGGTCCGATTCACACACATCAAGAGAACATCCTGGTCATCCCTACCTTGCCTCTGATCTGGTGGACTCACTAAACACAAATGCTACGTTTGTAAATTATGTCTGAGTGTTGGAGTGTGCCCCTGGCGATCCGTCAATAAATACAAAACAAGAAAATTGTGCCGTCTGGTTTGCTTAAAATAAGGAATTTGAAATGGTTTATACTTTTACTTTTGATACTTAAGTACATTTGAGCAATTCCATTCAATTGTAATACTTAAGTATATTTCAAACCAAATACTTTTAGACTTTTACTGAAGTAGTATTTTACTGGGTGACTTTACTTTTACTTGAGTAATTTTCTATTAAGGTATCTTTACTTTTACTCAAGTATCTCTCCCGAGTGACGCAGTGGTCTAAGGCACTGCATCGCAGTGCTAGCTGTGCCACTAGAGATCCTGGTTCGAATCCAGGCTCTGTCGTAGCCGAGCGACCGGGAGACCCATGGGGCGGCGCACAATTGGCCCAGCGTCGTCCAGGGTAGGGGAGGGAATGGCCGGCAGGGGATGTAGCTCAGTTGGTAGAGCATGGCGTTTGCAACGCCAGGGTTGTGGGTTCGATAAAATAATGTATGTGATAACTGTAAGTCGCTCTGGATAAGAGCGTCTGCTAAATGACTAAAATGTAAAAAATGTAATGACAATTGAGTACTTTCTCCACCACTGATAATAACACCTCACTGGTAATCTCCCACTGTGTACACTCTCTCCCCAGCTCATTACCACCATACAGAACTACAGGAGTAGGTCTCCAGGGACAGCCATTAGGCTACACTATCCTTACATCTAACAGCTATTTAGCATAACACCGTCCAAACATTGAGAATCTAAAATAAAAGTAGACAAAAGAAAGGAAGAAAAAAGAAATGACACAAGATACATAGTATTCCCACTGCCTACCTAATGAGAGAGAAGACATAAAGAGGGGAGAAGAAGAAGAGACTAGAAATAAATACATCTTTAGAAATCTTTACTGATAGATATAAGGGAACAAAGAGCTCTCAATCTAGGTCAGAGAGATTGCGCATTGCAAAACAGCTTTTAGAAGCAGCCATGGCTTCTGGTTGTGCCGACTCTTGTCAATATTTATCCCACCAGCTCCTCTTCCCCCTCCCTCCCTCCCTCCCTCCCTCCCTCCCTCCCTCCCTCCCTTCTGCCATGGAAGACAGGTCAGGTTCCACACACACACACACACTCACGTCTGGATGGTTCCTCTGAGCCTGAGGCCTGGGCTTTCAACTATTCAACTCCTATTCCACAGCCTTTTAACTCTATGATGATGGACTACTAATCCCCTGACAGACAGACAGACAGACAGACAGACAGACAGACAGACAGACAGACAGACAGACAGACAGACAGAGCTCATCATTGTAACAGAGAGACTGTACACAACCCTGGTCTCTGGTCTGGGTCTCATCTCTACTGCTGCCCATTAGTACCACTGTGTGTCAGCCCAACAACATCACAGTACTGTACAGCTTGGTTCAGCATTGGGCTTTGGGTCACACAGGGATAGACCCTTTTTGAGCCAGATGCCTCTAATAATGTCAGGCAGGCACAAATGTATAGCCAACAGCAGAGCTGAGGCAGAAACATCAATAGCGTTAAGTGCTTGGGTAAATGAGCATGAGAGTGTGACCGTTTCTGGTGACTAGTGAGAGTGTGTGTGTGTGTGTGTGTGTGTGTGTGTGTGTGTGTGTGTGTGTGTGTGTGTAGCCGCTGCTCGGCTGTGAGAGTGTGCATTTGAGTTTTCAGGCAGACGGGAAGGCTTTAATTGGGGGTTTCTAAAAGTAGCGCTACATGATTGTCCACTGTTCAGCCCTGGCTGTCAATGCACAGGGTATTGTTAGCACACTGGTCCTGCCCCCCTCTCTGTTCCTTTCATGCCCTTGTCCACTCTGTGTGGTCAAGAATGGTCAGCGGCAAGGGTCCTCAAACGTTATAATAATGTTAGTCAGTTTAACCATGTTACACACATACAAACAAGTAGTAATGTGAACAGCCATATGTTGGCCATGGCCTTTGAAGGGCAAAAATATACAGGCCATCAACTCAACACATGATCACGCCGAGGCAAGCCATGAACAGTCATTCACTTTATACTGTATACTGTATAAGTGTGTGTGTGTGATATGCATCTAAATTACTAACAAACAGCTGCCAGTCTTTCTACGATTGATAAGGACAGAGCAGTTGGAAAAAAGTGTAACTTAATTTTAAAAGGGCCAAATCTCTCCCGTGAGGGAGACGAAAGGAGCGAGGAGAGAGGAAAAGCCAGGGAGGAGAAGGGAGGGAGCGGAGTCATGTGCAGTAGATTATGTGCATCTTTCCACCCAATTAGATTCAAAGCACATCAGTTCCTAGGCAGGACTGGCAGCCTGTAGCCATGTGAAAGGGAGATGCAGGAGGGGTTTTGGGAGTAGAACAAACAGAAGACAGAAGTGACCAGGCTGCACTTTGTGGCCCTGACCTTCAGCCTCTGGCTGACAGACAGAGAGGAAACCAACAGACCTGTGTCCATCCCTTATCTCTGAACTCCGCACTACTGAAAAAGACCAAAATGTACTCATTTCATTTTACTTCCTACCAAATTCTCAGGATATTCCCTGACTGCCATTATGCAATGAAGTAGAATGGTGGAGGGAGCACAGCCCTCACATGATCAGTGTCAGCATGGACCTTAGTACAGATCCAGTCTCTGCTGGCCAGCTGGAGCTCTCTCAGGGGACAACATTGGGACCAAGTAGAACAGACAATCACTTACTGCCAGGCTCTACTGGAGTGCATCATCATGTGTGTTTGTGAGTGTGTGTGTTTGTGTATGTGTGTGTGTGCGTGTGTGTGTGCGTGAGTTTCACCTAGGCTGGCTGGGGATGGGTTCCTGGTCCTTCTCCCAGGTTATCCTTGGCGTGGGCACTCCATCTATCTGGCACTGAAAGCGGGAAGCACCCCCCACGGGCACCACCTGGGCCTCTGGGTCCTGATGGAAACGAGACAGCGCTGGGAGTGATGGAGAAAGGTGAGGGAGAGAGAGATAGAGATAGAGAGACAGACATCAAGAGAGATAGAGAGACAGACATCAAGAGAGAGGGAGAAAGAGAAAGAGAGAGAGACAGAGAGAGAGATGCAGTCAGCAAGTCTGTAGCCCACACGTAATAATTGTAGTTAACAGCAGGGGGCAGCAGTGAGTCCTGGAGCTGAGTCTTATAGGGCTGAGGGGGCCCCGACCTCAGGCCAGACTGAGTTGGGGCATTATGGGGAAACACAAGAGCTCTGACTACCTCATCAATCAGCTCCAGGGTTGCAAGCTGTTCTGTCCAGCCCGCAGTCCTAAAGAACTGAACATACCAATCCAAGATTACCTTCAAATTGTATTCTCACCAAACCGTTGTGACAGACTACACATTCAGCCATTCATAAAGCACTTGAAGAAATAGTGACATCCTTACATCCTGAAGTTTTTCCTAATTTCTCCATTGGACTGTAAAAGCCCAAGACATGCACTTAAAAATAAATTTGGAAATGATTTGCAAATGTGACGCATTAGCCATGCTTCATAAAACATGTAAGGACTAATCCTACCTAGCGACCAAATATAAATCTGTCACAACTACTTTCCATGACTGTCTGAGCTGATTCTCACATGGCACAGTTCTTCAGAAAGCCACATATTATCAGCTGACTAACAGTACAACTAAGCTCAGCAACTGTCATGGCAAAAACGAGTTACTGTACACACACACACACACACACACACACACACACACACACACACACACACACACACACACACACACACACACACACACACACACACACACACACACACACACACACACACACACACACACACACAAAGCCCAAACGGAGCAAAGTTTCTCAATGAGCACACAGAGCAGCTAGCTAGATAACAGGTCATCCAATACTGTAAAGTAAGCTAGCACTTGTAACTGTTGTGGCCAACTGGGCTAATGATTAACCTACTGAGTGAATGGACCAGATTAAATTGATTACTGTACCTACTAAATCTGTTAGCATGTCTTGTGCTCTATATGAGTTCAATCCATAGCACGTTTATCTATAGTCTCTCCCTTCTCTGTCTGTTCCTGTTCTCTCTGTGCCTCCCCTCTCTTTCTTTCTCCTGTCCTCTCCGTTCCCCCTCTCTCTCCCTCTTTCTGTCTCTGCCCCATTCTTTGGCCCCTCAGCGATCAGATTGCAACTTTCTTCCCCTCCCCTTGTACTCTCCAACCACAACCCATGGCTTCCCTGCTCTCTGTCTGTCGGCATGTCCACCAACTCCTCTCCTCCCCTCCTTCTCTACCACGATTTACCTCCCCCCTCTCACTCTCTTTAACAAACTCACTTGCTTTTTGGACAAAGTCACATGAAGGGAGCATTCAGAAGAGCCATGCACATAAAACATGTTTAGGGTGTTGGAGACAAAGGACTGTCACACATTTATCTCATGTGATGTTGTTCTGCCTCCTAATTGGTGGTGGTAAAGACATGAAACAGACAGACAGAAAGAGAGACAGACAGGGCCCTCTGCTCTGTCTGCTCAATGTCAGTGTGCTCGTTGAGGCCCATTGCATGCAGCCCCCTGGCCCTGTCTCCAGCAGCCCATCCATCTCACAGCAGTAGCAGTCTACAGCACATTACATTTACCAGCTCCCTCCACAGACACCTTTTGAAGGACACACTTATTAGTCTCTCTCCCAGAACAGCCTCTGCCTTCACCATCCCAAACTCCTCAGTCACCTCCCACCCAAATCTCCCACCCCTTCCTCCCCAATGTATCCTTCTCTACCTTCCTACTTCCCTCTCTTTTCACCAATCCTAACTCCTCAGCCACCTCCCTCCCTCCCTTCCTCCCTCCCTTCATCCCTCTCAGTCCTCACTGCCCTCCCTCATTGTCCCCTCGTTCCCCCCAAACAAGGCATCCTCATAAATAGGCATGTGACAGCTGACAAAAGGAAGAACCTCCATAGAGGATACAGTCCCATTCTACACAAAGCTAATGACTGAATAAAGACTGCCACTTTTACAGAGGATAATGAAAGCAGCTCTACGGGAGGAGAGAGTGAGGGGAGAGGAGAGGGGAGAGGGAGGAGAGGGGGTAAGCCGGATCTCTTGCTACCCTCTCTCTATCTCCCTCTCTCTCAATCCCACTCACTCTCTTGCTCTTCCCCCTTCCCCCTGTCTGTCCTCAGCCCACCGGTGTGGAGCCTACCTGTTCCCAGGACACCCCCGGTGTGGAGCCTACCTGTTCCCAGGACACCACCGGTGTGGAGCCTACCTGTTCCCAGGACACCAACGGTGTGGAGCCTACCTGTTCCCAGGACACCACCGGTGTGGAGCCTACCTGTTCCCAGGACACCACCGGAGTGGAGCCTACCTGTTCCCAGGACACCACCGGTGCGGCCGACCAGCCACACAATCAAACCCTTGTCTGAGACAGAGGAGGACCAAGTTCATTTTCAACCAAGCACAGAAATCCCCCTGAGGAATGTGGCTGTGCTCCTGTGTGGGGACACCAGACCATTCCATGTGAGTCTGACCCTGGTGGAGTTGAGCGGGCACAGCCCCGCCCTGTCTGAGAAATAGTAATACTCACTGGCCAGGTGAACGGTGATGGTGCGGCTGGTCAGGGCTCCAAAGGGGCCGGCGCTCACACAGCTGTAGCCCCCCTCCACCCCCTGAGGGGTCCGGCCATCCACAGAGGTGGGCAGCACCAGCAGTGAGCCGTTGGCCAGGGTCCTGAGGGAGTCCCCCTCCCCCTCCAGCACGGGTAGCCCATCCTGCAGCCAGGTGACGTTGAGAGGCGTGTCCAGGGGCGTGGCCCCCAGGTGACATTCCAACAGCAGGGGCTGTCCCAGCTCCAGTACCACGAGGACAGGCCCTGCCCCACAGCTCAGCTCCACCATCACAGGCTTCTCTGGAGGGGGAGAGAAGGGGGGAGGGGGGGGAGAGAGAGTTAGACTCCAAATCCTGACTGACATGAGTGGTCTGAGATTAGTGTGCATGGGGAGACAGGTTAGCGTGAGAGATGGAGGAGGGAGAGAAGGAATGAAGGGGCCAAACCAGGAAATGTC
The DNA here is from genome assembly GCF_964263955.1 of Coregonus lavaretus. Lineage (NCBI taxonomy): Eukaryota > Metazoa > Chordata > Actinopteri > Salmoniformes > Salmonidae > Coregonus > Coregonus lavaretus. Next base: position 11,388,252 of record NC_140024.1, read on the forward strand.
AAATTGCTACAAAACATGCAACACTCAACTGGATATCTTTAAAATGCTTCAAGGCTATTCCCTGTAGTTCGCACATTCCAGTTTTTATCTTTGGCTGTATGCATACCCCGTTTACAGCGGCATAGGTAAACAACTTCACATCCTGTTGATCAACCTGTGTACTGTCAGTGTATGAGAGTTTAACAGGTTTACAGAGTTGTAATATGCCCAGAAAAGTGTTGGGCAAACAACAACCAACAATCATACATTTTGAAGTGAGAGACTATTCCCATACCGAAAAGTCCAAAAACACATTGATTGCAAACAACAAATAACAAGGATTTGTATCTATTGATCTGTATAGTTGGTGTCAGTGGATTTCCTTCTGTTGTTTGGCTGAAAAGCCACGATCAATGTACCATTTAGAACTGTCTCCTAGTGAACATACTGTTCATGTCAAAAGACCCATGTGGCTAACCATACAGGAGCATAACTGAACATGCACATCTCACTCAAACACGTGTGCGTACACCACACACACACTCACCCACCCACACACACACACACACACACACACACACACCCACACACCCACACAAGTAGTGTTCTGGGTGTGTTTCCCTCTGGTTCTGTTTTGAGCAAGGCCTTAGATTAATTAACTTAATGGGAGATGGAATTATTTCCTTGATTAAATGAGGGCTGACCCCCCACCACCCCTGTCTCAGAGCAGGGTAATGCTCTCAAAGTCTCCACTACACACTACACACACCACGCCCTGGCATACACCTGCCACACACACACACATACATAACACACATAACAAACGCACACACGCACAAAACTCCATTGTCCTTGTATGTGGTCATATGGCTTTTTGTGTTTGTTTATGTGTGTGTGTGTGTGTGTGTGTGTGTGTGTGTGTGTGTGTGTGTGTGTGAGTGTGAGTGTGAGTGTGAGTGTGTGTGTGTGTGTGTGTGTGTGTGTGTGTGTGTGTGTGTGTGTGTGTGTGTGTGTGTGTGTGTGTGTGTGTGTGTGTGTGAAAGAGATAGCACGAGAGCACCTGAAAGCAGCAGTGTGCTGTTCTGTTATCCAGAGGTGTTCCTGGGATGGAAAACACATCAGAGGCCTACTTTTCATCAGCTAATAGAAGAGGGCTGGCTGCTGTAGCCAAGGAACACTCAGTCACCCCAGCTCACCTCCACTGCTCCTCTCTCTTCTCCTCCATTTACACTAATTGGGTCTTATTAAGTCATTAAACCGTTTGCAGCCATTTCCCTGCTCACTGCCAGAGGTTTTACTTAGCCGGGATTCTGGACCATTCTGTGTGGAAGTCATTACCCCACATACACACAACGACCCACACTACCACCTCCAGCTATAGTAATCACATCAACCACCCTGTGAAGAGCGACAGACCACAACCGCAACATATTACAGCACTGAGACAGACTACACTAGAGCAGACCGTCCTTAACAGACACATAAACACACACACAAACGCACACGGAGGCACACACACACGCTTACGCATGCACGCGCACACACACACAGAGTTATAATCAGCACTCAGAGATGCTATGCCTGTCCAGTACGGGTGGCGAGCAGGGGGGCTGTGAGTTATCCATCTGAACATTAGAGTGGGGGCTCAGGGGGGGTGGGGTCCACTCCAGAAGACCCCTGCTGGGCATTCATACTGAGCCATGGTGAATGGACAACATGGCAGGGAGCTCCTGGCTTACATGCACACACTCTGCCTGAGAGAGAGAGAGAGAGAGAGAGAGAGAGAGAGAGAGAGAGAGAGAGAGAGGGAGAGAGGGAGGAAACTGAAAGAGGGAGAGAGGAAGCAAGATAGAGAAAAATCACAATACAGAGAGGGGGAAGAAAAGGATTGAGAGAGGGAGGGAGGGATGGAGGTGAAGAAGGCAACAGGATGGGGGTGGATGCTGGGCAACTCCATGGTAACTTTAAAATGTATGCCAAACAAAAACCACTGATTTCAAAGTTTATCAAACCATACAAAATGTACCAAAACTAAATTGGTGTCTAACTCTTTGCTTTGGGAGTGTTGTGTGGTTTTTTATTGGGAACAGAGGAGGGTAGTGCGTTTTTTTTTCCTGATTAACGTTAGCTCTTTTGCAGGTTTTACAATAAAATGTCTTCCATCCTAGCCACATTTCCTCATCTGTTTGCATGAGCCTCCCCTGTATCAAGGCTGCTTTGGTACTTCCCTTATGCACTACGCTTTTCCACATGCTAACTTTGACTATAGTTTATCACGCACTCTTCCTCCTCTCCAATCGGAGCGGCTATTCCTCACACACCTAGAACCTAACGCCTTAATGTAGCCAAAATATTTCACTATTAAAATGTATTACCTTTTTGTTATGTGGCATAAACACAACCAGTTAATCTGATTAGGCTACTTCAAAAGTCTCCTGTAGGATGCCAAATTTGTCCAAAATATAATCCCTGCATCATCAAAATTTATTGACATTAACAAGTTTTCCATCCAACCTTTTTATGCAAGTAAAGTACGTCGGATAAAAAAATGTCGCGACAGGCCTGATGGAAACAGCTAATTTGTCGGTAAACTTTCCAAATGTTGACAAAACCAAATATGCTAGACAAGGTGGGATCTTGTTATGTAGAAAAAATTATTATGCGAGAAATGTCGGTGGAAACGTTTTTATGCGCAAATTTTGATATAATAACCATCATATCTAAGTAAACTTGGAGTCACGTGATGATATGGTGTGTGGTCCTCCCACTACGATTTCGGAAAAGCATGTAGTTTATTAGGCTACAGTTTAATTAAACAATGATGAACTTCACAGGGTGGTGATAGTGCACGGTGATGAGCTTGATCCTCCAATGCTAAATAGAGGGTCTTATTCTGGTGACATGATGATCGATGCTTGGCTGCCGTTTGACAAAAAAAAATAATCTTGCACTTTTGTCCATAATAATCTCATCATGTAGACTATACCCACACTGTATTGGTGAGCTGTTGGCTAGAGCGCATGTGCCAATACCAGAGTAGGCACATTCGCTATACCTACGGAACATTTTTAGTGACATAACTATCAGTAGGTTGAGAGTTGAAAATGCGATGGAAACCCATTGAACTGGTATATTTTATTCCGTACATGGGAATTTAACCTCAAAAGTTATTTTTATGTGCACTACGTATTTACACACAAACTTTTATCCGCAACAAGTCAATTTGATGGAAACACAACTCTGATTAGGGAAATTAGCATATTGTTTTTATGCGGATTTTAGAAAATTTGCATGAAAATCTGTCGCCAATTGGATGGAAACCTAGCTATAGACAACAAGTGCGCTTGTTGTCACTTCGATTATGCCTGCACATCATTGTTCACCAGCAGACCAGCCAAAACAAGTTTGTAAGAATTGTACTTAAACTCCCCCCTCATACTCATCTGGAGGTCGAGCATTTTAAGCAGCTAGGCTGGCTATCTGTGGACAAAAGAGTAGTATTAATTCAACTTGGTCTGGTCCACAGAAGTACATGGATAATCATTGAAGAGTAGGGTAGAGTAGTTCAGTACAGTTCACTAGAGTACAGTATAGTTCAGTACAGTAGAAAGTACTGTACTGTACTCTACTCTACTTTTCTTCACTGTACTGTACTGTATTGTACTGTACTACTATATTGGATTGGACTGTACTCTACTGTGCTCTACTCACTGTACTGTACAGTACTGCGATATCCAAACTTGTGAAACATATGTCTATTATAGGCTCAGATTTGGTCCAGTCCAGTCCGTCTGTGGACGTTAACATCAACGCCAGGGTGCATTGACCAAATTTCAACTACACTACATGACCAGTATGTGGACACCTGCTCGTCGAACATCTCATTCCAAAATCATGGCCATTAATATGGAGTTGGTCCCCACTTTGCTGCTATAACAGCCTCCACTCACCTGGGAAGGCTTTCCACTAAAAGTTGGAACATTGCTGCGAGGACTTGCTTCCATTCAGCCAGAAGAGCCTTACTGAGGTCGGGCACTGATGTTGGCCGATTAGGCCTGGCTCACAGTCTGCGTTCCAATTCATCCCAAAGGTGTTCGATGGGGTTGAGGTCAGGGCTCTGTGCAGGCCAGTCAAGTTCTTCCACACCGATCTTGACAAACCATTTCTGTATGGACCTCACTTTGTGCACGGGGGCATTGTCATGCTGAAACAGGAAAGGGCCTTCCCCAAACTGTTGCCAAAAAGTTGGAAGCACAGAATCGTCTAGAATGTAATTCTATGCTGTAGCGTTAAGATTTCCCTCCACTGAGGGGCCTAGCCCGAACCATGAAAAACAGCCCCAGACCATTATTCCTCCTCCACCAGACTTTACAGTTGGCACTACGCATTGGGGCAGGTAGCGTTTTGTTGCCATCCACCAAACCCAGATTTGTGCGTCGGACTGCCAGATGGTGAAGAGTGATTCATCACTCCACAGAACACGTTTCCACTGCTCCAGAGTACAATGTTGGCGAGCCGGTCACCACTCCAGCCGACACTTGGCATTGCACATGATGATCTTAGGCTTGTGTGCGGCTGGTCGTCCATGGAAACCCATTTCATGAAGCTTCTGACGAACAGTTCTTGTGCTCACGTTGCTTCCAGAGGCAGTCGATTTATATGCGCTACGCGCTTCAGCACTCGGCAGTCCCGTTCTATGAGCTTGTGTGGCCTACCACTTTGCGGCTGATCCCTTGTTGCTCCTAGACGTTTCCACTTCACAATAACAGAACTTACAGTTCACTGGGGCAGCTCTAGCAGGGCAGAAGTTTGACAAACTAACTTGTTGGAAAGGTAGCATCCTATGACGGTGCCATGTTTAAAGTCACTAAGCTCTTCAGTAAGGCCATTCTACTGCCAATGTTTGTCTATGGAGATTGCATGGCTGTGTGCTCGATTTTATACACCTGTCAGCAACCACTAATTTGAAGGGGTGTCCACATACTTTTGTATTTATAGTGTACTTTTCAACATCCATGGTCGGTGCTCAGTGGGTGAGGATGCTAGTTACAGTAAATGGAAAGAGAGGGGGCTCATGGGTCGGTGTCAGTAAGAGCTGGGAGAAGTGACATTAACTGGAGAGTGTGAGAGAAAGGCAGAGAGAGAGAGAGGGAGAGAGAGAGGCAGAAAGAGAGAGAGGGAGAGAGAGAGAGAGAGGGAGGGGAGGGTTTGGCCAGACTCAGACTGTTTTAACACTCTTGGTTTGACCTCCAGACAACAGAAAGACAAAGAAAACAGTTATGAGCTGAACATAACAGTATGCCAGTGGAAGGGGACAGTAGCAGGTAACTCAACTGTGGGTTGTGACTATTATGATTTCCCATTGTAGCCAATTTATTTTTTTGTAAAATATTCCTGATTTTTTAGGGGGTGCTGCAGCATCCTCTGTAGTTATGACAGAGGGTAGTGCGTATGGCCCAGTACACTGGGGACGAGCTCCCTGCCATCCAGGACCTCTATACCAGGCGGTGTCAGAGGAAGGCCCTTAAACTTGTCAAAGACTCCAGCCACCCAAGTCATAGACTGTTCTCTCTGCTACCGCATGACAAGCGGTACCGAAGTCTGGAACCAACAGGACTCTGAACAGCTTGTACCCCCAAGCCATAAGACTTCTAAATAGTTAACCAAATAGCTACCTGAACTATCTGCATTGACCCCCCTTTGAGCTTACTCTTTTGACTCAACACATACGCTGCTGCTACTGCTTATTATATATCCTGTTGCCTAGTCACTTTACCCCTACCTATATGTACATACAGTGCTTTCAGAAAGTATTCACACCCCTTGACTTTTTCCACATTTTGTTGTGTTAAACCCTGAATTTAAAATGGATTAAATTGAGATTTTGTGTCACTGGCCTACACACAATAAACCATAATGTCAAAGTGGAATTATGTTTCTATAATTTTTTACAAATGAATTAAAATGAAACGCTGTAATGTCTTGAGTCAATCAGTTTTCAACCCCTTTGTTAAGGCAAGCCTAAATAAGTTCAGGAGTAAAAATGTGCTTAACAAGTCACATAATAAGTTTAATGGAATCACTCTGTGGGCGATAATAGTGTTTAACATGATTTTTGAATGACTACGGCATCTCTGTATCCCACACATACAATTATCTGTAAGGTCCCTCAGTCGAGCAGTGAATTTCAAATACAGATTCAACCACAAAGACCAGGGAGGTTTTCCAATGCCTTGCAAAGAAGGGCACCTATTGGTAGATGGGTAAAAAACCCCGCAGACATTGAATATCCCTTTGAGCTTGGTGAAGTTATGAAATTATACTTTGGATGGTGTATCAATACACCCAGTCACTACAAAGATACAGGCATCCTTCCTAACTCAGTTGCCAGAGAGGAAGGAAACCACTCAGGGTTTTCACCATGATGCCAATGGTGACTTTAAAACAGTCACAGTGTTTAATGGAGAAAACTGAGGATGGATCAACATCATTGTAGTTATTCCACAATACTAACCTAAATTACAGTGAAAAGAAGGAAGCCTGTACACAATATCCAAAACATGCATCCTATTTGCAACAAGGCACTAAAGTAAACCTGCAAAAAATATGGCAAAGACATTAACTTTATGTCCTGAATACAAAGCGTTATGTTTGGGCAAATCCGACACAACACATCGCTGAGTACCAGTCTTCATATTTTCAAGCATGCTTGTGGCTGCATCATGGTATGGGTTTACTTGTCATCGGCAAGGACCAGGGAGTTTTTTTAGGATAAAAAGAAAAGGAATAGAGCTAAGCACAGGCAAAATCCTAGAGGAAAACCTGGTTCAGTCTGCTTTCCAACTGACACTGGGAGACAAATTCACCTTTCAGCAGGACAATAACCTATAAATCCACAATCGTTCTATAATTACACAATTAGTTTGTATTTCTTACATCTGCAAACAGCTAGTTTGTCTTTTCTTAGCAAGTTTAAGCTAAATTGTGTTAGCCACTAATGCTAATCGCTAGTTAACTGGCTAGCTAGCTAATAAATGTACTAAGTCAGAGCAAACGTAGCTACAGTAGCTAATACAGCCTGATACCAGTGCTGGTGTAGGCCTAAATCAGCATGTTGTTTGTGCAACAGTATCTTCTATATCAAAGAGGAATAGGCAAAGCATGAATATGTTGGCTACATGAAGAAACATTTAATGTAGCCAAATATTATAGGGTCCCCTAGGAAACACTGACCATCACTTTGGTTCCTACCCTGTCACAATAACTCCTCCCTGGCATTTTCATTAATTGTCATGTCAAACAACACTGTATTCAAAGTGCCCACTATTATTTATATTCTAACTATAGAATTAGAAGAATCATTATATTTCCATGATTCCAACAGTTCACCCGTGTTTTGATCTAAATAGCAAGTCAAATCGCAATTGCAACATTTGGTTAAAAATAAGGCCTAGTTTTTTTTTGCCAATATCGTGCAGCCCTACGTGGCAGCGTGGAAATTATCTCAAATGAGTGCAGAAAGTGCAGAAATTGATGGAAATGCAGGAAATGATTTTAGGTTGAAGTTGAATTGAATAGTATAAAACAATCAGAATGGAGAGAGACCCATTGAAATCACTTAGAATGTATGTGTTGCCACCGTAGGGTCATGCACTACTCATAAAGCAAACTTAGAACTTTTATTATTCAAAAATATAAAATACGTCAAATACCGTGATATGATATTTTGGCCATATCGACCATTCCTAGAATGTAACACAACAAAATGGGAATAAATCAAGGGGTATGAATAATTTCTGAAGCCACTGTATATATATATATATATATATATATATATATATATATATATATATATATATATATATATATATATATATTCCGGACTCTGACAGTGCTCGTTCTGATATTTCTTAATTTCTGAATTTTTTTTCTTTGGATTTGTGTGTATTGTTTTGTATGGTTAGGTATTACTGCACTGTTGGCGCTAGAAACATAAGCATTTCACTGCACCTGCGATAACATCTGCAAATATGTGTACGAGACCAATACAATTTGATTTGATTTGAGAGGGGTAGAGAGGCAGAGAGTGAGAGGCTAATGTTTCCATGCTGCTGTTTAGTTATACAATACCTCACCCTTCTAATAACTTCTAGAGGGTAGGAAATGGCAAGTCCTGCATACCAGAGTCACTGGGAGAGGAGGAGCCGAGAGAGGGGGAGAAGAGAGAGAGAGGGGAGAGAGAGAGAGAGAGAGAGAGAGAGAGAGAGGGGGAGAGAGAGAGAGAGAGAGAGAGAGAGAGAGAGAGAGAGAGGGGGGAGAGAGAGAGAGAGAGAGAAGGGGGAGAGAGAGAGAGAGAGAGAGAGAGAGAGAGAGAGAGAGAGAGAGAGAGAGAGAGAGAGAGAGAGAGAGAGAGAGAGAGGAGAGAGAGAGAGAGAGAGAGAGAGAGAGAGAGAGGAGAGAGAGAGAGAGAGAGAGAGAGAGAGAGAGAGAGAGAGAGAGAGAGAGAGAGAGAGAGTGTAAACAGGTGGATAATGTATATAGGACATACACCAGTTGTCAAAAAAGACTAGATCAGCTAGGCCTTTATAAAATAGATTAACTCTACTTTACTAAAGCATATACAACCCAAAATAATTGTCTTTCTAGGATCTCTTTTGCGGTTTTATTTTGGGCTTTTATTTCTTAGCAAAGCAAATGATAAGGTAACTTCCATACAGACATACAGACACTGGTCATTCAATCAATGAACTGTCTGGATATAAATCTCTATTGTTATCAGAAACATTATCACAGCACATAACTGTGGCTCTGGTTTGACTAAATGGGCCATATTTCAATAGAAATAGTTAAAACACATTTGTCCATATCTATTCAGGAACAATAGATAGTATACTGGGACGGCTGTTTTCTTGTTTAACCGCGAATGTATGATGCATGGAAGAGTGCCTGTACTTTTGTGTGTTTATCTCATTAGGAAAATGTGGCGTCAGACATTTGACCGGTAGCATTTTAATTTATCGGACATTCAAGAAATTTACCGGACCCATGCATTGGGTGCTTAACCTGATTAGGGCGTCCACACATGGTGCTCAGAATGACAGAACCTGCAAGTCGAGGATGCAACAGCATGCATCCTTCTATCCGAATTCCGATGCATAATTTGAAGATGTTAGAATAACTGTCCACATTTACCAACAAGACGAGTAGGAATAATGAACAGCAACATCACTAGCCTATGTCAATCTACTATCTCCCATAGTAGACAAGTTGACCAATTCTATTGGTCTGCTTGTCGTTTTGTGCGAGAAAGAAATAGCCTATTCCAAACAGACTCTGGGACAGTTGTGGGACAATAGATCCCAAATTCACACAACCAGTAGGCCTAGACTACATCACAAAAAAACATGAAAAAGCAAAGTGACTCATGCAACAGATCAGACCGTTTAGCTTAAAGTGTTTATAAACTATTATTTATTCTCATTATAAGCGCAGCAATAACGGCTAATGGAAACCATGGTATGTGTGTGTGTGCACGTGCATGACTGTTTGCATGTGTACGTGTGTGTGTACGTGTGTACGTGTGTGTGTACGTGTGTGCCTACAGGAGCAGGGAACATTATGTGCACTGCGCCAGCCCCACAGAATGGGTGGACAGAGACAGATGGGCTGATTGATAGCACTGTGCAAATACAGTCTGATGATCAGCAGGACGTTGGAACATACGTTTGCCCCTATTTGTGTGTATGTCAGTATAAAAATCAACCAACTTTATGTGCATGAAGACAACGGGCTTACGCCTACCCACTCACTCACAGGAATATTAAATCATATATATATATATATATATATATATATACACAGTGGGGAGAACAAGTATTTGATACACTGCCGATTTTGCAGGTTTTCATACTTACAAAGCATGTAGAGGTCTGTAAAATTTTTTTTTCACATTGTATGATTTTTAAGTAATTAATTTGCATTTTATTGCATGACATAAGTATTTAATCACCTACCAACCAGTAAGAATTCCGGCTCTCACAGACCTGTTAGTTTTTCTTTAAGAAGCCCTCCTATTCTCCACTCATTACCTGTATTAACTGCACCTGTTTGAACTCGTTACCTGTATAAAAGACACCTGTCCACACACTCAATCAAACAGACTCCAACCTCTCCACAATGGCCAAGACCAGAGAGCTGTGTAAGGACATCAGGGATAAAATTGTAGACCTGCACAAGGCTGGGATGGGCTACAGGACAATAGGCAAGCAGCTTGGTGAGAAGGCAACAACTGTTGGCGCAATTATTAGAAAATGGAAGAAGTTCAAGATGACGGTCAATCACCCTCGGTCTGGGGCTCCATGCAAGATCTCACCTCGTGGGGCATCAATGATCATGAGGAAGGTGAGGGATCAGCCCAGAACTACACGGCAGGACCTGGTCAATGACCTGAAGAGAGCTGGGACCACAGTCTCAAAGAAAACCATTAGTAACACACTACGCCGTCATGGATTCAAATCCTGCAGCGCACGCAAGGTCCCCCTGCTCAAGCCAGCGCATGTCCAGGCCCGTCTGAAGTTTGCCAATGACCATCTGGATGATCCAGAGGAGGAATGGGAGAAGGTCATGTGGTCTGATGAGACAACAATATAGCTTGTTGGTCTAAACTCCACTCGCTGTGTTTGGAGGAAGAAGAAGGATGAGTACAACCCCAAGAACACCATCCCAACCGTGAAGCATGGAGGTGGAAACATCATTCTTTGGGGATGCTTTTCTGCAAAGGGGACAGGACGACTGCACCGTGTTGAGGGGAGGATAGATGGGGCCATGTGTCGCAAGATCTTGGCCAACAACCTCCTTCCCTCAGTAAGAGCATTTAAGATGGGTCGTGGCTGGGTCTTCCAGCATGACAACGACCCGAAACACACAGCCAGGGCAACTAAGGAGTGGCTCTGTAAGAAGCATCTCAAGGTCCTGGAGTGGCCTAGCCAGTCTCCAGACCTGAACCCAATAGAACATCTTTGGAGGGAGCTGAAAGTCCGTATTGCCCAGCGACAGCCCCGAAACCTGAAGGATCTGGAGAAGGTCTGTATGGAGGAGTGGGCCAAAATCCCTGCTGCAGTATGTGCAGACCTGGTCAAGACCTACAGGAAACGTATGATCTCTGTAATTGCAAACAAAGGTTTCTGTACCAAATATTAAGTTCTGCTTATGTGATGTATCAAATACTTATGTCATGCAATAAAATGCAAATTCATTACTTAAAAATCATACTGTTTGATTGAGTGTGTGGACAGGTGTCTTTTATACAGGTAACGAGTTCAAACAGGTGCAGTTAATACAGGTAATGAGTGGAGAACAGGAGGGCTTCTTAAAGAAAAACTAACAGGTCTGTGAGAGCCGGAATTCTTACTGGTTGGTAGGTGATCAAATACTTATGTCATGCAATAAAATGCAAATTAATTACTTAAAAATCATACAATGTGATTTTCTGGATTTTTGCTTTAGATTCCGTCTCTCACAGTTGAAGTGTACCTATGATAAAAATTACAGACCTCTACATGCTTTGTAAATAGGAAAACCTGCAAAATCGGCAGTGTCTAAAATACTTGTTCTCCCCACTGTATATATTTTTTTTTACAATTTGTGGTCCAAGTGGCTTAGCTACAGTAGTTGAAAACATGTATATCAACTGTATGTGGCTTTGGAAAAGGTACCTGCTAATGACCATATCCTCATAATTATTACACAAATACCAGATATTGTATCTAAATGAATAACTGTACAATAAAGACATTTATCATAACAGGTATGCATAGCATGAAGGGTAATCAAAATCATTTGTCAAACATTGCAGCAACGAGGAGGAAGAAAGGCTAAGTCCCAGGCAGCCATAAACTAAGGTGGGCAGGGAGGGACTCTCCAGTTTCACCATGCGCCAGGGAGCTCCGTGTACAACAACATTGACATGCTGCCAATTTTATACAGCCAAACATACCTCACAATTGTCTAAACATTTAACCTAATAGCTTTTATCTGAGCCACCTATGGCCTGCTGAAGTGGGGGTATAATGTTATCAGATCCTTCCTGGAGAAAAACGGAATCATTGTCGCCACTCTCAAGTGGAGGGTGAAGAGGTAAAGCACATGAATATGTCTCTCTGAAGGGGAGGCAAGGGGACCTTCCCCTGTTTACACATTTTGGCTCTTGTTTTAGTCACCATTTGTCCTCTAGGCCCACATTATTAGCCAAATAATGATCATCCTACGCAGTTAGACAGGCCCACTGGACTGAAGATGGACCAGCCCGTCTGGCATTTGCCAAAACTGCCCTATAGCCAGTCCATTTCTGGCAAACGACATGGAATATACTGCATATTGCCTTAGATTTCACACAGTCATTTTCATTATGCTCCATCTATGTACCTTGTCTTGCTCTGGACCAAACAATGGAGAAAACACTAAACACTACATTGCCTTGGTGGTGATTTTCAGTTTGATTCTCAAGAGTAATATCCACATGCTGTAATTCCATCCAGGACAGGGCAGGCTGAGTAGAGTTTGAGCCACACACTGAGTGGAGACAGGCACGCAACCCCAGCAGCAGCTGCAGTGTCAGGTGCTGGCCGTTCCAGCTGCGCCCGCCAGCGGTTCAGCTACAGCACGATTCACACAGTCACCCACATTAGTTTTCACACCGCTCTCAAGTTGGCACAAGCTGGATTTATACTCTTTATCACATTTCTACTGTTTATCATATAGGCCAGGCCTACAGTAAAATGACCAATCATAATGCAGTTCAGGAGAGGTAGCAGAGGCCCAGGGAGCTAAACTCTTTCCAACTCATGTATACATTTATACTTGAAAGGACAGTCTGCAACATTTTAACAATAGGAGGCAGACAGATACATAGATGGAGAGAGAGAAACAGAGAGAGAGAGGGGGGGGGAGAGAGAGAGAGAGAGAGAGATAGAAAGAGAGAGAGAGAGAGATAGAAAGAGAGAGAGAGAGATAGAAAGAGAGAGAGAGAGAGAGAGAGAGAGAGAGAGAGAGAGAGAGAGAGAGAGAGAGAGAGAGAGAGAGAGAGAGAGAGAGAGAGAGAGAGAGAGAAAAACAACAGAGAAGAGAAACATGGCCTGAGCTAACATTTGTTCCCCTCCAGTGCTTCATGACTGCTGGTGTGCTCGCTCTATGTACAGTACTCATTCATGCAAATCCTGGGCTGCTCCAATCACAGCCTTGTGTTCCTATAGGCTTTACAAAGGGCCTCAGAGCAGCATGGGGCTAGGGGCCTCCGTGCGGCCACGGCTACATCAATGGTTCAACAACACCAGCAACAAAACTAACATGGAACGGACGGGAGGCTGCAGGAGGGGAAAGCCCATCCAGGGTAACCACAAGGTCATATACTGTAGCTACAGGGTTGGAGAGAGAGGGACATGGACTTAAAAAAAAACAGAACTCCCCCCTGACGTTTTATTGTGTCTGTGAGATTTGATTTGATCAATTCAACCAAGTGGTTTCGGAGGGAGACACTTGATAGTATCACGAGGCAGAGATCAACAGCACTGATAGACAGTGGTGGTGTGATATGAATCATGATGATATATTGGTCATATACTGGTTAGAATGTTCTGTTTTCTCTTTTTAAAACTGGCTAACTTGCTATTTTCACCCTGTAGGCACCTGCAACTTACCAAGGTGAGATAAACTACACAGTAAACGAGACTCACTTGCGACCAACCAAATTAATTCAAATTTTTTGATTTTTAAGTGAAATATATCAATTTAAGTTTAGATTTTTGGGGGGGGTTCTGTGCAGTTGTAAATCATACAAATACGTGTGAACACCAAAAGTTATTTCAATTTCAACTTATTTTAGAAGAAATAGTGAATGGTGCAAGGGGGACAATATATTTGACCACAACTGTACATACATACATCATGGTTGGATTTGTTTCACAGGCTACAGAGTTTTCTGTGTATATTGTATGCCCGTGTGTGGGTATTGCAGTCATTGTTAGCAGAAAACAGGATCCCCCATTATAGCTAATGGAAAAATGGCAATCTTCGTGGTCAATCTAAATGTAAATAATTGCTTCTAATACACCAGATGTATGTCCTTAAAATTATGATTTTAAAATCGCACACAAAAGAAGCTATAAGGCTATTTAGTTGCTAATGGCAGCATACCGTACCCCGGTTGGCCTTCAAATTGAGTTACTCAATGAGAAGGGGGCAGCACTGAGCTAGCATGCAACGTCACTTCCTGGAGTAGCTCAAACTGCGCATGTTATGTCTCTATGAGACGCCATCTTAACCAACTTAATTTGTCTTCAAGCGCTATTGAGTCTTCACATAGGAATGAATGGGTTCACGTGATCAATGGCTTTGTCCATTCATATATACAGTCATGATTGGATTAAACAATATGGTGGAAAACCCCACCTAGCATAAAAGACGGCTAAGTAGATCCATACCATATTGTTTATACCCTTTTTATATTTTCAGATATGCAAAAAGTGTTTAGAGGTAGGGGCTAGGGATTGATTTGGGACTGGGCCCTACTCTGCACCTTGCCTACTCAATCAGGGTTCTCTCCCCTCATGCAGAGGCCCCTCCCCCTCCTCAGTCCCCCTCCCCACTGCAAGCCCCATGCTACTCCTCCTTGGTCATGTGACTGAGCGGACAGCAGTGCGGAATGGAAGGAATGTGATCGCATGACTGTTTACCCAACCAGCGCCGTGAGGAAGAGACCCTGCTCTTACACACACACACAAATCACCATATCTGCCTAAAGCACACACATACACACTAGCAACAGAACAAAAACATGTAGCCTATAGCTTGTGAATCGTTTACCACACATAGACACATCTTTTAACAGCTAAATTATTATCCCTTAGATAACACAGCTCACAAACCATGCATGATGAGTCAGACATAATAAATGAGAACAATCTAAAATAAATATATTGATGAAGCTACCGTGTGGCATTATACAATACCAAAAAAGAATCAAGCAAATCATATAACTACTTTTCTTCAAGATAGCAGTATCATCTTGTTAAAATGAACCGACAGTAGGCAGTGGGCACACAGCCGCAGCACCTGAGTGTTTAACATTCAGCCCTGGCTGTAGTGTAATGCTCTGGGGATCACCTGACTGGACCCATCCCTGAGCTTGTGACAAACGTATCACGCAGCATATTGATCCAGCACTATTGATTGATCCTGGGCTGTTTATGGCCGGGGGGGCATCAATACTCATAACGCTCTCTCTGAAGTTTCTAGAAAACATCAAAACATTGAACTCCCCACAGCCAGTACTGGGAAATGGACTTGAGAGAGTCATGCAGTGCAGCAGTCGTCTGTGACCATCTAAACGGAGTAGGCCTATACGTTGTGGTGTGGTTGATTAAATAATCATCCCAAACCGACTACAGAGATAAGGCAAATAAGTAGCTATAGATAACTTAAAAACCAATAAGCCTTTTTAGTGCGGAGTTGGCTTAAGGATGTTTTGAGAAACTTCGAGGAATCCTAGACGTCAGCCTACAGAGATTTAGGTGCAGTCTAATTGAACAGAATGGGATCTGCTCTTATCCCAGCTGGCAGCCATCAGAGCAGGGACAGAGGCTTTAGAGACCAGACATCTCTAACAGTGCAGGAGGATAGAAGTCTTACATTCACAGGTGGATGGATCTCAACATCATGCTGGACGTTACACATACAAATAAAACTGTCTGGCGCTGATCAAAAGTATACCACAGAACAGTCTAATTGGTGCACCAGTAATAACAACAAAAGACGTTCCACTCCATTACAATAGCGTTACTAGGAGGTAATTACAGTGTTACTACACACACATGATAGTATGAAGTGTAACCAGTCAAATATTTCCAGATACTGAAATGTATTGAGTGAAATAATCATGGAACTTTTATCGTAATATTGGGTGAATAACATTTTGACTGGAATTGTAATCCACAACAAAGGCAGGTTTTACTAACATGAATACCTCTGCATCGTAAGCTTCCTGACTACTCATCTACTGTTTGACAGTAATGTGGTTAAAGTCAAAGGGAAGCTCTCTGAACCACTTACAGGCAACCACCAACTTGTGCAACCACAGAAACCCTGAACCTAAAGACTGGCTTGAATGAGACTTCCTGTCTCATTCAAGCCAAGCTTCCCTCTGTCACTGAACTGTCCCTTATACCACCTCTGGGACTGGGATTGGTCCTCTGACACTACCAAACATGAATAGACACACTCAGCCAGCCATACAAACCAACATCTTCACTGGACAAAGATATGCAGCTCAAATTCAGCCTGGGGCCTCTTTAAATAATATGTATCCTAATTTAGCTGGGTATCTCCAGGGGGATCAAGATGCACTCACATACAAATAGAGTAGGCACTAGGCTTGGGCGATATACCATTTATACCGTATACTGGGATATTTCAAAATACCAACGGTATGATTTTCAATACTGTTGCGGGGGGTGCACAAGCGTCCTATGCCACTGCTTATAACTATAAGTTAAGTATAACTATAAGAAACCTAAGATGTGTCAAATTAATTATATCAAGCTCAGGGCTCCAGCTATGCATTTGGTTTGCTAACTTGCTAGCTAAGTGGCTAGATGTCAAGATCTAGTTTCTTGGTTACAGCAGAGACATCTCCTCCTGGATTAAGATAGCTGTTGCCTAAATTGTTTTGTGCGTCAAAAAAATGGCCCCCCATGTGTGCACATTCAGTAATACCGTATACCCCGGTATGGTACAGAAACGGTATGATGGTATGAAAATCTGGATACCTCCCAACCCTAGTAGGCACACACGTAGGCACAGTCAGACACACAAGTCAGACACACAGTCAGACACACAGTCAGACACACAGTCAGACACACAGTCAGACACACAGTCAGACACACAGTCAGACACACAGTCAGACACACAGTCAGACACACAGTCAGACACACAGTCAGACACACAGTCAGACACACAGTCAGACACACAGTCAGACACACAGTCAGACACACAGTCAGACACACAGTCAGACACATAATACTCTCATCATGCTTATAAACATGCCATTTCCAACCCACTGGGCTGTCAAAAAACACAGCAATCACACCTCAAGGACCAAGGGATTGAGATATGGGCACAATAAATAAAATAAGACGGCTTGGATTACAAGCGGATTGTTGCCAGACAAAGTTCAAATAACGCTAATGACTTTAGCCAAGAGCATAGTCATTGATGCAACAAACTTAACATAATTACTCAATTTACGAAACAGCTCATTAAGGACAAAGAAATGCAATTATCTTTATTAAGCAGGACTTGTTCACAAGCATCCTCCAGGGTAGGGTGTTGAGGTAGCTGCAGACAGGGGCTGATGTAGGGTGCTGCAGACAGGGGCTGAGGTAGACTAGGACTGTCAGCTGCACATAATAGAGATGGATTGGGTGGATAGTTGCCCTGTTCCAATTAAGATATCCTTCCTTTCTCAACTCCTGGGAAAAAACAGATCTACAATGCCTTTGGAAAGTATTCAGACCCTTTTACTTTTTCCACATTTTGTTATGTTACAGCCTTATTCTAAAATTGATTAAATTGTTTCCCCCCCCCCCCATCAATCTATACACAATACCCCATAATGACAAAGAAAAAACTGGTTTTTAGAAATTTTTGTTAATTTATAAAAAACGAAAAACTTTAATATCACATTTACATAAGTATTCAGACCCTTTACTCAGTACTTTGTTGAAGCACCTTTAGCAGCGATTACAGCATCGAGTCTTCTTGGGTATGACTCTACAAACTTGGCACATCTATATTTGGGGAGTTTCTCCCATTCTTCTCTGCAGATCCTCTCAAGCTCTGTCAGGTTGGATGGGGAGCGTCACTGCACAGCTATTTCCAGGTCTCTCCAGCGATGTTAGATCGGGTTCAAGTCCGGGCTCTGGCTGGACCACTCAAGGACATTCAGAGACATGTCCCGAAGCCACTCCTGCGTTGTCTTGGCTGTGTGCTTAGGGTCGTTGTCCTGTTGGAAGGTGAACCTTCGCCCCAGTCAGGTCCTGAGCGCTCAGGAGCAGGTTTTCATCAAGGATCTGTCTGTACTTTGCTCCGTTCATCTTTGCCTCGATTCTGACTAGTCTCCCAGTCCCTGCCACTGAAAAACATCCCCACAGCATGATGCTGCCACCACCATACTTCACCGTAAGGATGGTGCCAGGTTTCCTCCAGATGTGGCGCTTGGCATTCAGGCCAAAGAGTTCAATCTTGGTTTCATCAGACCAGAAAATCTTGTTTCCAAGCGGGCTGTCATGTGCCTTTTACTAAGGAGTGGCTTCCGTCTGGCCACTCTAACACATCTCCACAGATGAACTCTAGAGCCCTGTCAGAGTGACCATCGGGTTCTTGGTCACCTCCCTGACCAAGGCCCTTCTCCCCCGATTGCTCAGTTTGGCCGGGCGGCCAGCTCTAGGAAGAGTCTTGGTGGTTCCAAACTTCTTCTATTTAAGAATGATGGAGGCCACTGTGTTCTTGGGGACCTTCAATGCTGCAGAAATGTTTTGGTACCCTTCCCCAGATCTGTGCCTCGACACAATCCTGTCTCGGAGCTCTACGGAAAATGTATTTGACCTCATGGCTTGGTTTTTGCTCTGACATGCACTGTCAACTATGGGACCTTATATAGACAGGTGTGTGCCTTTCCAAATCATGTCCAATCAATTGAATTTACCAAAGGTGGACTCCAATGAAGTTGTAGAAACATCTCAAGGATGATCAATGAAAACAGGATGCACCTGAGCTGAATTTCGAGTATCATAGCAAAGCGTCTGAATACTTATGTAAATAAGGTATTTCTGTTTTTTATTTGTAATACATTTGCAAAATTTTCTAAAAACCTGTTTTCACTTTGTCATTATGGGGTATTGTGCGTAGATTGCTGAGGATTTTATCTATTTAATCCATTTTAGAATAAAGCTGTAACGTAACAAAATGTGGAAAAAGTAAAGGGGTCTGAATACTTTCCGAAGGCACTGTATATGTGATTGGATGGGTAACTAAGGTTACCTACCAACCTACTACTTTCACCAATTACAACCAGTTTAGATCTGTGATTACATTAAGGAAGGTAGGAATAAAGGGGAGGGATGCACTGAACAGGGCCACTGACGAAGCACTAGGAGGGCCAGAGGTCAGTAGAGCCTCAGACAGTGGTAGGAAGAGAGTGAGGAGGAGTCAAGTGGAAGTAGGACTCAGTGGGCTGATTAACACTGAGCATTAAATCATTGACCATGGATGAGATAGGATGACTAGGGGGAGTCAAGAGTAGAGAGTAAAAGGAGAATGGGAGACAGTGCTGGGAAACATAGAGAGGAGGCCTCCTCTGAGTGAAGTAGTGATGAGGGTTCAGTGAAAGCCCAATAATTTGGTCGGTGTGCATGTGACACTCCTAGCAGGAGTCCCGGGTTAGAGAGGGAGAGAGAGAGAGAGAGAGAGAGAGAGAGAGAGAGAGAGAGAGAGAGAGAGAGAGAGAGAGAGAGAGAGAGAGAGAGAGAGAGAGAGAGAGAGAGAGAGAGAGAGAGAGAGAGAGAGAGAGAGAGAGAGAGAGAGAGAGAGAGAGAGAGAGAGAGAGAGAGAGAGAGAGAGAGAGAGAGAGAGAGAGAGAGAGAGAGAGAGAGAGAGAGAGAGCTTGTCTAAACACACACTCACTCTCACAGCACTCATTTGTTCAGCGGAGTTCAGCGGAGTTGACATATTTTCATTTTATCTTTCGAATGGAAAAAACAAGCTCTTTGTTTGTGGATCTGATGTAGCGACATCCCATGCACCCAAACTCTCTCCCGTCAAATCATCCCTGCCCCACTATCACCCCCTACTCCCACCCAGCAACCTTCATTCGCCAGCTCCAGTTCCCACAATGCCCTCCCAACCAACCCACCACCCATAACATTCCTCTCTCCAAACCTGGCACACACACACACACACACACACTCACACACACACACACACACACACACAGGAATGCTCCCACCAGTCCAGCGAAGGCGCTACAGTGCTCGACTGTGGGCTGTGGGAACACACCCCAGGGTGTATGGGGGCTGAGGGAGATGCTCACACACACTACTGTGGGCCTTGTGATGAGCACATGCCACTGTTGCCTGCTACAAACACACACACACACACACACACACACACACACACACACACACACACACACACACACACACACACACACACACAACACACACACGCACACACACAACCCCTCAAGGTAATGTACTGTAGTTTGTATCTCTATCTTAAACCACATTGTGACAACATTATGGATAGAGTGGGTAGAAAATGCATTCTCATAGAACACAGTTCGTGCTCTCGAGCATTGAAAATGCATTAGTCCAAATTACATTATCAACAACTTCTTTACCCATCCTTTAGGGTTGCGAGCCATACTTGGAAGTCTCACTTGTACATCTACAGGTAGAACAGGGAAGATCCTCCAAGTAGCCTAGCGGTTAAGACTGTTGGGATAATAACCAAACTGTTGCTGGTTCGAATCCCTGAGCGACTAGGTGAACAATCTGTTGATGTGCCCTTTAGTAAGGCACTTAACCCTAGTTGCTCTGTATAAGAGCCTCTGCTAAATGACTAAAATGTCAATCTTGATGAACAGGAAATCATTGTCAGTCCTGATACCACTACTCCTCTGCTTTTTTCAAAGCAATTATCCAATATGTTTGCCTTTCCTCCAACCTGAGCTATGCCAGATTGGATAAAGCAGAACAAAATCCCATCAGCCTATTTCATGTTTTTACTCCCGTGCTCCTCTTGAACTGTTCTTTGTCATGTAAATGCTGTGGCTGGTCTCTCGCTCAATGCCTGCCTGCCTGCCTCGCTTCCCCTCCCCTCCCTCGCCGCCTATCGGTGGCTCCCTGGCTCTCAACTCACCGCTTCCCTTCTGGATCTGAAGGCCACCGCAATGCCTGAAAGGCAGCGACCGAATGCATCCTCTCCCAAGCCCCCAAAACACAAGGCACATGTTCGATACGACGATTGAAACATCACAAATATAATAAGCCTTCATTTGTTTCGAGGCAAGAGCACAAACATAAATTAAATTGTGTGACAATAGATAAGAAACATTATTTTTGAAGGCATTTTTTAAAATCCAGATCGTGTGTAAGGTATGAGAGCAGCTCATTAATAATTGTAATAACAGTGTTATTTAGGCCTACACCTTCCTAGAGGCAAACTCCTCTCCTAGCAATATGGGGTATTGACTAAGCTACATTTTGCATTGGATTTATAAATCGTGATGCCTGAATAATTATTTTGTACCATCGGCAACGTTTTTTAATTTTGAAAAATGATATTTGTGCAGAAAAGCCACAGGCCACATGTTTAACGCTCATTATTTAAACCTCTTGAAAAGCACCCCACATTCCTCAAACTCAACTCCACAGCACGTCTTCAAATAACGCATGCCTCCACTGTAACATTAAATACGTTATGTGCTGATAATGGTTATATAGTTGCAGATGTGCAACTAACTTTGTAACGGGCAGTCCAGCATTGGGTATATAGAGAAAACCGACAGCGTGTCTTGGAAGACGAATAGGCTATTGAAAAAAGTAAGAATGTTACAGCCTTTGCTAGATAGCTCTACCATAGAACTGATCCCTAGACTGAACAGTTAGATACACACACTGTAACGAGCAAGGTGCAAAATGTGTTCACTAACCAATCTCTTCTTATCGCACCTGCATGTTCTGACAGATAACTATAATAGAATACACTACTAACTTGAAAGGCATGCGCAAGTCAATTACATTTCTATTAAGATACGCGACTTACCTTGAACGGATGGTCCACAGAAGCCCAACGAAAGTAGATAGAAAAACCAGATAGTCTCCACCGCCATGTAAAGCATTGATTTCCAGCAGAGGGGTAAAGCAGCGTGTGGGTCTCTACAGCCAGCTATACCGCTAGCAACATGCATATAATGGAATCCGCAATAATCTCCTCTCTGAAGTAGAATATTAGTTGGCTATTAGTTAATGTATATCCCTTTGGCATAGTCCCCTGCTTTCACTCAGAACAGGGTCGCATTTAGTCGGGAGAGAGCCGTCGTGTCTCTCGGCGCTTCATCGCCATGCTGTGAGCGAATGCAAGTGTGTTGGCTGCTCCACACACACACTCGTACACACACACAAGCACGGACGTATACACACACTCTCCCTCGAACACACTGGCAAGTCCTGCTTTAGGTGTCCACTGGAGTCACCTGAAACGCTGCCAATAATTAACGCTGCAAATAATTCACCCCACCTACCCCCAGTTCTTCGTTGTTGAGCTCTACGCTTGCGAATAGAATCAAACTCCCTGTATTCTGCAGTTTCATTTGGAAGACACAGCTTGGGCAGGTGAGTCAGCTGATGTTTAAAACAGAAGTGGTGTCCAACCAGAGGTTGGGTGCACATGCCAAGTGTTCAAGATGCACATGTGGCACTCATACAGCCTACAGCAAAACAAGCTTTCTCCCAGATAACTATTCATATCACACATCATTATAATAGCCAACATAATATATGCCCCCTAGTGCTCCATGGTTTTAATTAAATTAAATTAAAATGCCATTTAGCAGACGCTTTTATCCAAAGCGACTTACAGTCATGCGTGCATACATTTTTTTGTGTATGGGTGGTCCCGGGGATCGAACCCACTACCTTGGCGTTACAAGCGCCGTGCTCTACCAGCTGAGCTACAACACCCTTGAATCAGTTGAATAGACAGATCATTTTTTTAGCTCAACTCTCAGGGCAGGCAGCCTCACCCTCTCCCCTATCCAGAGAGCTGAGAGAGAGAGGGGGGGAGAGAAGAGAGAGGGAGGTGGAAAAAGGTAAAGATGGGGACCAGGGATGGAACATGTGCTCCCGCACTAGTGAAGGGGCTCTAAATGCATCCCAATCACCCATCTAGTTGCCGCCTGGCCTGCCCTGCCCTGCACCATGTGTTAAGGGACCCGCCTTTGGTTTTCACATGCAAACACACAGCAGGAGCCAGCTGGACCCCAGCCCTCTGAGAGAGAGGAGACAATAACATGCTGTGGTATACCCAGCAGCCCCATGTGCCATTTCCGCTCTGCAGCCAGGGGAATGGTATAGCATACAGGAGGTAATGGGTTGGGTCAATTTGGGGAAATGTGGCTGAGGGATTAGTGTCTGCACAGACACTTTGCATTGCAGACCATTGTTTCCAGGGTCTTCTAGGATCTGACGGGTCGATCTGAGTCTGTCCTGTCATAATAATAATAATAATATGCCATTTAGCAGACGCTTTTATCCAAAGCGACTTACAGTCATGTGTGCATACATTTTTACGTATGGGTGGTCCCAGGGATCTAACCCACCAGGGACGGCCTGTTCAATAGGGCGATATGGGCGACGCACTGCCAAACGGGAAAAGGAAGGGATTTTTTTTCTAATCAATTATATCACGGCAACAGTAGTTATCAGTGTTCACGTCTGATCTGCCAGCCACTAAATGTCAAATCAGGCTAAAGTCGTGCTTCAAATGGCCCCGCCCGTTTTTGGGGCGATTTCAGTCAAGTTGAAAATCGCCCAGAAGTCTCTCATAGCCTGTCATGTAAAATCTATTTTTTTCAAATTTCAAAGCTTTCAATACATTCTCTATGGGTGTCTGTGGGCTTGCACTTACGCGCTTTCGTCATACGTGACGTAACCATGAACGTAACTAAGACAATAGCGGCTAGCAGCGTCTCTGTTGCGACCTGCAGTGTGGCGTTATTTTATGTTTTTAATTTGTAGACTTAGTTTACAAACATTCTGCCAACCATGGATTTCCAGTGGTTGGTTTTGGACTGATCTTGTTGATCGTGTACATACCCGCTACGAACGGACTAAATAATGAAAACGCTGCTGGCAGCGGAATCCCAATACAGCTGGGAGACTTGGCTGGATGACAGAGTCCCGGACAGAGAAGTGGAGCCGGCCGGCTTCACCCTGGTCAGAGCGGACCGCGATCCTGGTAAGAGAGCGACTCTGTACCCCGACATTGAACTGCTTTCTGTGTCATTGCGACCTTACTATCTGCCCCGTGAGTTCCCCCAATTGTTTGTTACCGTTGTGTACTGTTGATAATCACAAGTTTACTGGAGAACTGAGACCAAGTAGAGACTTTGGACAGGGTGGATATGGTATAATAAAGGCAGTTTATTCAGAGGTAAAGATATCTGGAATCGCGTGCACGGACTCGTTCGTCAAACTCTTAGGGAGAAGAGAGCCCCGAAAACATTGTGTGCAGACATTTTATACAATAAATGATGTAGGTTGAATCTAGTAGTTCTGATCTTCTGATTGGTCCTGATGAGTTGGGCGAGGTCCCCTCCACTGTTGCATTGGCTCTGAGTCGGGTTCTCTGTCTTCAAATGTTCAGCCTAAAGAGAGGGGATTTTTGTGTGTGTGTGTGTGTGTGTTTAACAGTGATGATGTGTGTGTGTGTGTGTGTTATCAGTGATGATGTGTGTGTGTGTGTGTGTGTGTGTGTGTGTGTGTGTGTGTGTGTGTCCTCAGAGCAAGAACTCGTGAGTTGGAAGAACTGAGAGACCTATGGCGTGGGTGTTGTCCTTGGCCACCTGCTGACAAGGCTGACAAGATAGGACTCTTTTGTCCATTGTTATAGGATAGGAACAGCATTGATTGAAAACAAACGCCCAACACAAAATGGGTCATGCACAAGATTTTAGTCAGACCAAGCTATAACATTATATATTTACTACGACAGTACATTCAACCAAAAGCTAATATAACAAAGGCATCAGAGATTATTTATAATCTGTCACAGAAACTGGAATCCATCTCCCCAGATCAGTCAATAAATGCTTCTGGTATTGACTTATATGCTGCCCCTGTCTTCATGTTGTTGCTGGACATATCTTTTTTAAAATGTGTGTAGGTCACCTAAATCATCAGAAAAATTGCCCCTCCTGAGAATTTTTTCAGGAGCCGCCACTGTAACCCACTACCCTGGCGTTACAAGCACCATGCTCTACCAATTGAGCTACAGAGGACCACATTGTGGTGAATGGCTAAGAAGAACTCCTCCCATCTCCTGTTCAATGCCTCGCCAATGTACAATGCACTCTTTCTACACCTGGTGTTGAAATGTGTCCTGTGTGGTTGGATTATGGCCACATTCAGAGAGATTGGTGTTTTGGGCCAGGTGGGATGAATTTCAATACCATGTGCGGACACAAATCCTGTGATTGTGTTGTTATCTGGATCATTTGTTATTGGATTAGTAACGTTCCTTTTGAGCGTAATACCAGATGTGGTTTGGACCTGAGTGCTTGTGGTCTGACAACGCTTTCTCTCCTTTCTCCAGCCGTCATAAAATACTGAGTGCATTGGTTACTTCAATACAGGAACAGCTGTCATTGAGAGGTAGTACCGTATATAGTATGACCCCTGCAATTACAACTCTCCATCACCATGCAAAGTGTAGTAGGCTGCATTCTAAAAGTGATTACTTACCTAAAAGGAATATGTTCCTACTTTAACCAAAACATAAATGAATGAAGCCTTTATAAACCCTTTATAAGCTATATGATGCTTAGGAAGACTTTAGAAATGCCTTTTAAAGTTGTTTGTTCAAAGTGTGATCTCAAACAGTATTGAGAAAGAAAAAGAGACAGAGAGGACAACCTCTATGTGTGTGACATGTGACATGTAACGTGACAGGAGCAAAGGGTGCAATGTTGCCATGGGGCGGAGAGATGATTTTGTAATTTTATAACAAGTTTCATGCAATTCTATTCATTTCGTGATCGGGGCAGAGAATAAAAATTATCCGTTTTACAGCTAATATCCTGCAATTCTACACATTTTGCTATAGAGTGAAGAGAAATGTTTGCAGTTTTTAATATGATATCTGAGTGAGAGTGACTAACAAAATCAATGGGGGCTCCCAGGTCGGTAATTAGACTACGGTTACTACAAGTTTAGATAGCTGGCTAGACTAATTAACCAATCTAACAAATGTTAGCTGACATGGGTGACTGTCAGTGACTGACATAACAAGTAAAAAAACTGCTGATGCACAAAACAAATATAGAAATTGCACCTTATGTGTTCTACTATTCCAACTCTCAATAGTAAGTTGAGTCCCCGACCAAGTTCAGAAATTATTTTAGCAAATTATTATTTGTAAATATTTTTGGGAAATTGATCCGTGGGGCCTACAAAAGGGGGACCGCAGGCCGCCAGTTGCCCATCCCGGTACTACATGAATGTTAGTTAGCCCATGGTAGAAACAAAGTCGCAGTGCTCCAGACATGCATGTTTACATAGTGATGAGACGTGATTTGTCCTCCTAGTGCCAAAGAGCTAGTTAACAGCAGAAGAGACGTGGTCCTGAGCAACTGTGCTCTGATCCTAATTCACAATATCCCCCCAAACCATAGACCGACAGAACCCACCAGAACATCAACAAGAGTACCCCATCTGTGATTTGTTAACACTACAGAAACAATCCTCGCAGTAGACCGTGTTCAGATGGAACCAGGGACGGCCTGTTCAATAGGGCGATATGGGCGACGCACTGCCAAACGGGAAAAGGAAGGGATTTTTTTTCTAATCAATTATATCACGGCAACAGTAGTTATCAGTGTTGTAATCTATACGTCTGATCTGCCACAGTGCCACACTGCCACTAAATGTCGAATCAGGCTAAAGTCGTGCTTCAAATGGCTCCACCCCCTTTTGGGGCGTTTTCAGTCAGATTGAAAATCGCCCAGAACTTCTGTCATAGACTCCCATGTAAAATCTATTTTTTTCAAATTTCAGAGCCTTCAATACAATCTCAATGGGTGTCTGTGGGCTTGCACTTACGCGCTTTCGTCATACGTTACGTAACCATGAACGTAACTGAGAAAAGAGTGGGTTGTTTGAAAGAAAAGTTCCTTTTTGTCGGCGAACAAATGAAGATAAATTGGCAACGAAACAATTAGGACCTCCCAGACCAAATTTAATAATTCAACAGGTTTCTACTAAAGGCGGAAAGTCCTACACCCGAGGATTTTCCAAAAATTGGTACGAACGAAAAAAGACATTGCCACTCACTCAACTGGATGACGAGGGATACAGGCTAGCTGTCCGCCGCCACAACGATGAGGTTAGTGTTGATAATCACAAGTTTACTGGATGTGGATATGGTGTAATAAAGGCAGTTTATTCAGAGGTAAATATATCTGGAATCGCGTTCACGGACCCGTTCGTCAAACTCTTAGGGAGCTATAAATTAAGCCCCATTACTTACCATATCAGATAAGAGAAATTGCTGCAGCTACATATATTTTACATCCTGGCCCTACATAGTTCACTATTTGCATCACTTACCAAAATATTACATGTGGTCATATATGCTTGGAAAGTGGAGATGCCATAGAACGTCAAAAAAGTAAACATTGCTGGAGACACATTGCCGTTTTGGAGAAGACATCGCGTTTGCTAGCGAAGAGATTTGTTGTGGCAAATGAACTTGGGCTGGGAATTGCCAGGAACCTCACGATAAGATATATGCATCAGCATTGCGAGTCTCATGATTCTATACGTATTGCGATTCGATACTGTGATTTTATTGCGCACCATATGTCTGTTGCAGAGGGATCAGAAAGCCATGAGAACGAGTTTTGATCAGTCATGGAAATAAAAGTGCTGAAAACAAATTGGCTCCCAATGTGAAAAGATTGAGAACAAGCTATGAAGGAACAATAATGGTGTTTTGGTGCAGGTACAGCCAACTAGCGCTAAAATATTGCGATATTGTCAATACAGTATATCGTAAAGTATCACTATGTAACTCGATTTCTTTCACCCCAATCCCTCAAATTAACGGTAAATAACTGAATTGTTTGCCCCACATTTAGCTAAGATGATTAGCTAGCCAGCTAAAATGTTTTAGTTAGTTAGCAGTCGCATCTACAATAGTTTACTGTCAATAACATGTCTCCAAAAATGACGTGGTGTCTCCAATTGTGTTGACATTTTACAATTGCAATGCGCATCCATGAGTATCCACTTTCTGTAGCTCAGCTGGTAGAGCATGGTGCTTGTAACGCCAAGGTAGTGGGTTCGATCCCCGGGACCACCCATACACAAAAATGTATGCACGCATGACTGTAAGTCGCTTTGGATAAAAGCGTCTGCTAAATGGCATATTATTATTATTATTATTATTATTATTATTATTATCTGAAGAGAGCCCCGAAACATTGTGTGCAGACATTTTATGCAATAAATGAAGTAGGTTCAATCTAGTAGTTCTGATCTTCTGATTGGTCCTGATGAGTTGGGCGAGGTCCCCTGCAGGCTACTGTCACTGTTGCATTGGCTCTGAGTCGGGTTCTCTGTCTTCAAATGTTCAGCCTAAGAGAGGGGATTTTTGTGTGTGTGTGTGTGTGTGTTTAACAGTGATGATGTGTGTGTGTGTGTGTGTGTTTAACAGTGATGATGTGTGTGTGTGTGTGTTTGTGTGTGTGTGTGTCCTCAGAGCAAGAACTCGTGAGTTGGAAGAACTGAGAGGCCTATGGCGTGGGTGTTGTCCTTGGCCACCTGCTGACAAGGCTGACAAGATAGGACCCTTTTGTCCATTGTTATTGGATAGGAACAGAACTTATAACCAGCTCCTGACCTAAATAGATCTTAGCACAACATTTTACTCAACATATCATATTCCATATTCACTATAACAAATATATTTACTACGACATTAGCAAGAACCGCCACATCCTCAGCCGGCTAATCCAGTGTGTGAAGTTTTGCGGAGTGTTTGAGTTAGCTTTGCGAGGCAAAGATGAAACTGAGGGCTCCACCAACCCTGGTAAGCCAACACTTTTGAGATCAGTCAATAAATGCTTCTGGTATTGACTTATATGCTGCCCCTGTCTTCATGTTGTTGCTGGACATATCTTTTTTTAAATGTGTGTAGGTCACCTAAATCATCAGAAAAATTGCCCCTCCTGAGAATTTTTTCAGGAGCCGCCACTGGATGGAACGCATTTTGAGGTCTGTGGCGCTGCGATTCTACACTGGTCTCTCTCATTACCACATCAAAGGTTATTTTTGACACAGCATAACACAATACAGATATAGGATCTTAATTTGAGCTTGTTTGCTATAGCAAGAAAATAATCCTGCAACAACAGGAAATGTGAATTATGATGTGGATTATAATCGATGGACATTTTGTAGGGGTTGATACACAAGGGAAAATCAAGTCTGAAATGTAAAAGTGGAAATTACAAACTTCAGACGCCTTTTTAAAACTCAAATACAATACAGGTTTTAAATTGCTGGAACGTCCTTCTTCAACAGGGTGATCAAATTAAGATCCTACATCTGCTCCAGGAACTATGGACTGCTATTTTAACTCTGGGCCTCCTTTCTCTTCACGACGTAAACAAGTCAGAGAGAGCGAGCCAAGAGAGCTAAAGATAGAGCAAGCTTATCGCAGACAAATTATTTACACAATTTGAGGTTCCACTTAATGAGGCCAATTGGGATAGTAAAGTTGTCAGGCTTGAGTGAACAGGGAAAGTCGTTTTTTTTTGGCAATGAACCAAACGTTTGTGTTTTTCCTGTATGTGAACAAATCAGATTTTTCCTTATTCTCCTTGGGCCTGTTAAAACGTAATTGGTTGTGTGTGGGGTTTTACATCTTGGACAATGGATGGCAGTAGTAGACAGGATTACCATGCTCAGAGGAGAGGCTGAGGCAGAGCGATTGTAAAACTTAACAGGCCCAAACCCTGTCCTGTCTCGCTGTACACTTTTAATGGTTGTCAAAAAGGCCATGCAAATTAGCTGAGATAAGCATCCATTTTCCTCTCTTGCCTCGCCCCTCCCACCCACCTGTACGGTCCCATATCTCTCCTGGCCTCTGTCTCTGGCTGTGGTTCCTGCCCTGGCCTTTGTGCTCTGTAGAGGTCACAGTGTTGTTGAAGTGCTGAGGTGTTTGTATTTTGGTCGTGCTGACTGCTGTAGCCTCCACAGTGGCTGCATTTCATCCCCCCAAGGTCAGGTCTATCTGTCTGACAAGCAGCGGCACTGCTGCCCTACGATAAGGAGAGGAGAAGACACTGACAGAACACTGCCCTCTGGTGGAAGAGCTGAGGGGAAGTTACATCAGACAAACATACCATGAGTAATGTTAACAAAGAACATGCTACTGGGGACGAGAAAAGACAAAAGACAAAAATAAGTATCTTATGTGCTTATCTTTTCATTTACACGTCAGATGATGCAATTTGTGCGCAATTCAAACAACAAAAGTGGTTTGGGTGAAATGAATAGCTTTTTACTACCCCCTTTTCTTCTCAGAACAGCCATTCAACCAACACTAGTAGAATAATTTGGGGAGCAAACTGTGCACTATGGTGAAGTTCATGGTCCATGTTTGCATATGTAAATGAGGTTAGTGTGTGTGATTGGCCGGCTTGGTGTTATCCCACCCCCTTCCACTGGAGGGGTGCTGAGTGCATGCTTGGCAAAGAGGAAGGGGTCTCCATAGAAACCAAGACTTAGGGGTGGCACACGGGCATAGAGGGTGACTGGGCAAATGGTTTACTTTAGTAGTACAATACCACCAGGGTGCACTGGCAGCATGCCCAACCCTGGAGCACTGAGGGGGGAACAGGGTGGGAGGAGGACATTCATATTCAGGGTTTAACAAGGCAAATATGTACTTACATCACACACAGAGACACTCACTCACACATGCACATGCGCACACATGCACATGCGCACGCACGCACACACGCACACACACATACACACACACACACACACACACACACACACACACACACACACACACACACACACACACACACACACACACACACACACACACACACACACACACACACACACACACACACAATACTATTCAATGAGGTACCAGTGTGTGTGTGTGTGTGTGTGTGTGTATGTGTGTGTGTTCATGATGTAATGCCTCCCTCTTTTCATTATTCTGAGCACATCCTGGGTTATGATCTCATGGGCAAAGGCACAAAAGCCCAGCCTTCTGCCCACTCCTACCAATCTGCCTACAGAGGGAGAGGTGAGGGGATACACCCACTAGAGGGGATACACCCACTAGTAGCACCATTCACCATCTCATCATCAAGTCCTCATTTCTTACAGTATGTGCCCTCTGTCTAGGGGAAGATATATCAAGTAATCAACCAGAACAAGAAAAGGCTCATTGTGCCTCATCAATGTAAATGATGTAAATGATGTAAATGTGTTGGCCAAGCTGATGAGGCAAAGCTGACTCCCATCCTAATCTCCTCCGCTGAGAGGGGCAAAGAGAGGGGAAGCCAGGGAGGAGGAGTGGAGGGGAAGCAGGGTGGGCAGAATCCCTCAGAACACAGGCTATAACCAATATTCTGTGAAGGAAGCGGCTCTTATCCTAATTAGCTTAAAAGTAGATTTTAAATCTCAGTAAAAGGCTGTGTGGCTGTGAAAGGAAAGCTCGGTCCTGCTCTGCTAACATGTCGTCGTCTCAAGTGTCCCATCAATGTCGACGTTGTTAGCTGTGGGAGAGAGAGCCCCCACCACCAGCCCACTCTTATCTGTGTTTTGACTTTCTATTGAAGGTGCATGTCATTATAGATGGTTTTAATAAGCACTGTCGAGACTGGGCCTGCCGCTGGTGAATATTCATTGAGTACAGAGAGAGGGTCAGATAGGAACAGGAGAAAGGACGGGAGAGAGGGGGGGAAGGAGGGAAGGAGGGGGAGAGATAAGAGGAAAGAGTTGCAGGAGTCTTAAGAAGGGAAGCAAGGAGCTCCTGAAAGCCTGTTCAGAACATTTCAAAGACATTCATATTTCCATCTGTGAGTCTCTGATGGAGATTATGTGTAGCATGGAATATGTTCATGATACACACACATTAAGAGAATGGAGCTTATGTCTGTTCATTCTCTGCTGCCAGGGAGGCAAGAAGGATCTCTCCCAGAGATGTGCTGACCCCCAGTCGGCCCCTGTTACGTCTGAAAAGCTTCAGAGCCATTCCAACATAGAGATCTTATAAACTGGAAACAGACATTTCCTCTGGCTGGGAAGATTTTGGGGAATGATTCAAACATGACATCCCCCATTTGGGACTATACACTCTTAGAAAAAAGGGTTCCAAAACGGTTATTCGGCTGTCCCCATAGGCAAACCCTTTTTGGTTCCAAGTAGAACCCTTTTGGGTTTCATGAATAACCCTCTGTGGAAAGCGTTCTACATGGAACCCAAAAGGGTTATTCAAAGGGTTCTCCTATGGGGACAGCTGAATAACCCTTTTGGGTTTAGATAGCACCTTTCTTTCTAAGGATGTAGTAGCTCATCTCAATGATGGTGAAATTTCCAAATACCATGTGGCTTTTCTAAATACGGCCTGTTTATCTTCAACGCTCCAAAGCGTATCCATCCGCTGCGTTAGTTGGTGAGAGAAATATGGATCTTTTAGTCATCTACTGCAGATCAATAGGAGGCAGTGAGGGTTTGGCTGAGCTGAGCTGAGGGGCCAGGGTGTTCCGGGGGAGGTCTGTGATGCCCAGCAGTCCTCTCTCTCTCACAGGCCACTCTCCCCCGTCTCACCCCTGTCTCTAGTGAGGACAAGTGGACAGATGCCTACCTGCAACAGCGGACAGGCAGACGGGGGCCTTTGAATACTAATTGGCTTGTTTATTCATTTCTCAGAGCTCTCTCTCTGATACTGTCAGTTTTACACAGGCTAAATCGTATAGTATGTGATGTGTGTCATGCGTTTTGAGAAGAGGAGACTAGACAATGACTGTATTGTGTCTCCTTGGGCGAGCAGATGCCAGCCGTGCTATTTTTAAGGATTTCATCACTGACAGTTACTGCCATAACTTCTTAATGTGACACATCAGGCAGATAAAATAGTCCTTGTGGTTTTATAATATGAGTATTTTAAGCTTTTTTGTTGTTGCCAGACATGTCAACTGCCCTCAAAATACTTCTCTGTGTCATTGGAGAAGAATGAAGTGGGCTGCCAAACGACCTTCTTGTAGAGAAAACAGTGTGCAGGCCAATCTCTCCTCTCCCTGAAGCTGTGTGTGTGTGTTGTATTTGTGTGTGTGTGTGAGAGAGAGAGAGAGAGAGAGAGGGAGATTGAGAGAGAGAGATTGAGAGAGAGATGGAGAGAGAGAGAGGGAGAGAGAGAGGGAGAGAGAGAGAGGAAGAGAGTGTGTGTGTGAGTTCGTGATGCGTGTTTGCAGAGATGCTTGTCTGTGGCATCTTTTTTTTTCTTCTTATTTTTTTTTAGATCAGCTTAATATTGCAGATAGATTGTAACTTCCATCAATGTAATTGTCTGCATTACTTCCAATCCCCCATGTTTTATATATATATACAGTGGGGAGAACAAGTATTTGATACACTGCCGATTTTGAAGGTTTTCCTACTTACAAAGCATGTAGAGGTCTGTAATTTTTTATCATAGGTACACATCAACTGTGAGAGACGGAATCTAAAGCAAAAATCCAGAAAATCACATTGTATGATTTTTAAGTAATTAATTTGCATTTTATTGCATGACATAAGTATTTGATCACCTACCAACCAGTAAGAATTCCGGCTCTCACAGACCTGTTAGTTTTTCTTTAAGAAGCCCTCCTGTTCTCCACTCATTACCTGTATTAACTGCACCTGTTTGAACTCGTTACCTGTATAAAAGACACCTGTCCACACACTCAATCAAACAGACTCCAACCTCTCCACAATGACATCAGGGATAAAATTGTAGACCTGCACAAGGCTGGGATGGGCTACAGGACAATAGGCAAGCAGCTTGGTGAGAAGGCAACAACTGTTGGCGCAATTATTAGAAAATAGAAGAAGTTCAAGATGACGGTCAATCATCCTCGGTCTGGGGCTCCATGCAAGATCTCACCTCGTGGGGCATCAATGATCATGTGGAAGGTGAGGGATCAGCCCAGAACTACACAGCAGGACCTGGTCAATGACCTGAAGAGAGCTGGGACCACAGTCTCAAAGAAAACCATTAGTAACACACTACGCCGTCATGGATTCAAATCCTGCAGCGCACGCAAGGTCCCCCTGCTCAAGCCAGCGCATGTCCAGGCCCGTCTGAAGTTTGCCAATGACCATCTGGATGATCCAGAGGAGGAATGGGAGAAGGAAGAAGAAGGATGAGTACAACCCCAAGAACACCATCCCAACCGTGAAGCATGGAGGTGGAAACATCATTCTTTGGGGATGCTTTTCTGCAAAGGGGACAGGACGACTGCACCGTATTGAGGGGAAGATGGATGGGGCCATGTATCGTGAGATCTTGGCCAACAACCTCCTTCCCTCAGTAAGAGCATTGAAGATGGGTCGTGGCTGGGTCTTCCAGCATGACAACGACCCGAAACACACAGCCAGGGCAACTAAGGAGTGGCTCCGTAAGAATCATCTCAAGGTCCTGGAGTGGCCTAGCCAGTCTCCAGACCTGAACCCAATAGAAAATCTTTGGAGGGAGCTGAAAGTCTGTATTGCCCAGCGACAGCCCCGAAACCTGAAGGATCTGGAGAAGATCTGTATGGAGGAGTGGGCCAAAATCCCTTCTCCAGTGTGTGCAAACCTGGTCAAGACCTACAGGAAACGTATGATCTCTGTAATTGCAAACAAAGGTTTCTGTACCAAATATTAAGTTCTGCTTTTCTGATGTATCAAATACTTAAGTCATGCAATAAAATGCAAATTATTTTCTTAAAAATCATACAATGTCATTTTCTGGATTTTTGTTTTACATTCCGTCTCTCACAGTTGAAGTGTACCTGTGATAAAAATTACAGACCTCTACATGCTTTGTAAGTAGGAAAACCTGCAAAATCGGCAGTGTATCAAATACTTGTTCTCCCCACTGTATATATATATATACACACATACATACATATACACATACATATACATATATATATACTCACATACATACCCACATACATACATACATACATACATACATACATACATACATACATACATACATACATACATACATACATACATACATACACATCCTCAAAAAATATATATATATATTCCCCTTTATTACTTTCCAACCCCACCACCCTTTCCAACTTGGAGTAAACTAGTGAACAACAATGCTTAGGCCTCTACTTCCAGCTTATACTTACTATCTACATTTTATGGACACAGTCAATTCTACAATAATTATATTTTGTTTGTTTTTTCTCCTGAACTTCTTCTACTCTCAACCTCTCCGATAATTTTCATGATGTCCATTCGGTTTGCTTCTATATGCCATATCTTTCTAACTGTGCTCTTTCACAAAAGCTCCCAACCTACAACCTATATACTTATTATGGACACAGTATGCTTACATTATTAGTTACCTTGTTATTAGTTGTTGTTAGTTGTTATTAGTCCCATCCTTCAATTCCATTCAACACCTCCCATCTATATTTTAACACCATCCATACAGGATTTCTATTTGCCATATATATTTCAACTGTACTGTGATGTCTTACAAAAGTTCTGAACCTTTCTATTCTCATTGTTTCTACAGATTGTGAATTGAAAATATATATTTTTGCTAAAAGTATTATTATGTTATTGATCGATTGACTATGACTTTTCAGATCACCCAGTAATGCTATCTGCAAGGTTAGCTCCAGGTAAGTATTGCAATCCTTTAGCCATTCCTGGACCTGTGTCCAAAAACAAGCTACAAATGGACAGTACCAAAACAAATGATCTAATGATTCTGTCTCTTCGCAGCAAAATCTTCAGAGCTGGGAAGATTGTATCCATCATATAAATAACATTCTATTGGTAGCAAGAATTGTATATAATAATTTAAATTGAAAGATTCTAAGTTTTGAATCCGGTGTCGTTTTGCGTATCAGTTCATAAACACTATGCCATGGGATCGGTACGTCAAAAATCTCTTCCCAACTGTTTTGCAATCTATATGGGACGGCTGTCAATCCTTTGGTCCTGAAATGAAACTGATATACTTTTTTATTTATCACAGTTTTCCTTAACCAATTATGTTCTTTAATGCAAGGTCGACAGACAAGTTCCTTACTTTCTCCCCCTTCCACTTTCCTCTTACATTTTTGCGGTAAGGCTGCAATTATTTGGTTGTAATTTTGGGTAGAGCAGATATTTCCATATATTTTTGTTAGCTGCATGTGCGACATAACTCCACCAGTCCTACCGATGATATCATTTACGAAGATTATACCTTTTTTTTTTTTATGTTGTCAAAAAAAAAGGGTTTTTGTCAATTAGTATATTTGAGTTTAACCACAATATTTGTTGCATTATTTGTTCTGTCGTTTCTGGAGGATTAAATTGAAATTGCAACCAACTTTCTATGGCTTGTTTTAGAAATAGTGATATTTGGGAGATTATTTCCTTTTCAAATAACTGAAAGTGAGTGGTTGTAATCTGAATAAAGGGAAAAAGGCCATTCTTGAACATTGGGTGAGACAATCTTACTAATTTGCTTGAGAACCAGTTCGGATTTAAGTATAACTTTTGTATGACTGAAGCTTTTATTGATAGGTCTAATGCTTTAATATTTAATAATTTCTATCCTCCAAATGTATATTCATTATATAAATAGGCCCTTTTAATTTTGTCTGGCTTGCCGTTCCAAATAAAATGGAATATTTTTTTCTCACATAATTAAAAAAACTGTTCGCTAGGCGTAGGCAAGACCATAAGCAAATAGGTAAACTGGGATAATACTAAAGAGTTAATCAGGGTGATTTTTCCACAAATTGACAGGTATTTACCTTTCCACGGTAGCAAGATCTTATCTATTTTTGCTAACTTTCTATTAAAATATATTGAAGTGAGATCATTTATTTCCTTTGGGATATGTATTCCGAGTATATCCACATCACCATCAGACCATTTTATTGGTAAACTACATGCTAATGTAAATTTTTTATTTTTTAGTGATCCAATATGTAATATAGTACATTTGTCATAATTTGGTTGTAATCCAGAGAGGTTAGAAAATGTATCTAGATCCTCTATGAGGCTGTGGAGGGATTCTAGTTGTGGATTTAAAAGAAAACATGAATCATCAGCGTACAATGACATGTTTTTAAGCCCTGGATTTCTAATCCCCTGATATTATTGTTGGATCTGATTTTAATAGCTAACATCTCGATGGCCACGATAAATAGATATGCCGATAGTGGACAACCTTGTTTCACTCCTCTTGACAGTTTAAAACTTTCTGAGAAATAGCCATTATTTACTCTTTTACACCTAGGGTTACTATACATGAATTTGACCCATTTTATAAGAGATTCTCCAAAATTGAAATGCTCCAGGCATTTATATATAAACCCCAGTCGTACTTTATCAAATGCCTTTTCGAAGTCTGCTATGAATAGCAGGCCTGGTTTCTCAGATTTTCCATAGTGTTCTATTGTCTGTGGCATCTTACATTACTGTATTGGCCTCCAAGTGGCTGTGGGTTTACACGACTGGCAGCCTGAGAGCAGCAATGCATGCTCTACACATACCAAGCACCTTCTCAAGGGTTATGTGGATGCTGTGTGTAAGTGTGTGTGTGTTTTATGCAAGTGAAGTGTTTTTTAACTCACATGCACTGGGTGCATGTCAGTGGAGGCTGCTGAGGGGAGGACGGCTCATAATAATGGCTGGAATGGAGTAAATATTTTGGATACCATTCCATTCACTCCATTCCAGCCATTATACTCCACTGCAGCCATTATCATGAGCTGTCCTCCCCTCAGCAACCTCCACTGGTGCATGTGCAAACTTGGTGTCTCTGTATGTGGATGTTAGTTTTGCATTTATCTGCATATACTTTGAGTGTGAGTGTGTGTGTGTGTGTGTCTGTGTGTGAGAGAGAGTGAGAGTAGGTGAGTGAGGGAGAGCGAGAGAGAAAGAGTGTGAGAGTGAGTGAGTGAGTGAGTGAGTGAGTGAGAGCGAGAGAGAGAGAGAGAGAGAGATAGCGAGAGAGATAGCGAGAGAGATAGAGATAGAGAGAGAGAGAAAGAGATAGAGAGTGAGAAAGAGAGAGAGAGAGCATCGTAAACCCAGGAGAGTGAGCGTACTCTCTGAGTGCGTGTCTCTCTTTCTGTGTGTGTGTGTGTGTGTGTGTGTGTGTGTGTGTGTGTGTGTGTGTGTGTGTGTGTATGTGTGTGTGTGTGTATGTGTGTGTGTGTGTGTGTGTGTGTGTGTGTGTGTGTGTGTGTGTGTGTGTGAAGAGAGAGACCACACTCTGAACAAAAAGTAGAAACCCACAGCTATGAAAATAGTTGACTTACACAAACAGAGAAATAGGCACAGCAACTATTCATAGGTGAACCACGACAAGTCAAATGCAATTTTTTGGAAGCACTCCAAAATCATCTTCATTAGGCTATCTAAAATAGTACAGGAAAACGACCCAGAATCACCCAAGTAGCTTCAGCAGTAGCAGTAGCTGTAGCATACTGACCACGCTCAGTCACACTCATTCAGTTTGAGGAAAAGTGGATCACAGTGCCCCCTAAAGGTTGTTCAACAGAAGTGCTACTGCAGGATTCCTGTGTTCTCCTTCTTTGTTGTGAGGACTCCCACACCCTTCCTCTCAGCATGGGGCTCTTGGCATCCTCCAGTCGGTTTCAAAGCAAGGCCCCTGCCTGCCAACACAAGAATCAGGTTACTACAGGGCTTTAGTTATGAGGATTAAAAGCCCTCCTGTAGCTCAGTTGGTAGAGTATGGTGCTTGCAACGCAAGGGTTGTGGGTTCGATTCCCATGAGGGGCCAGTATGAAAAATGTATGCACTCACTAATTGTAAGTCGCTCTGGATAAGAGCGTCTGCTAAATGACTAAAATGTCAATTAGATCACAAAAAAAATAAGTAGTGGAAATCAAATTAAAATGTAACAACTTATTGTGCACTGCAAGGTTAAGCTCCTTATCTGTAGGTGAAAAGGGCTGGAGAGGCTCTATGGTCAATACATCCTAATTTGTCATGCTAAGCTATTTGAGGACAACGAAGGAAGGCCTATACCAGACAGTGCATTTTGGGTATGCCAGTCATTACTGTTGTAATAGATGTGTAGAATGTTTAACCAGTGTTGAAAATAAAGGTTGAGGTTTACTGTAAACAAGAGAAGCTTAGTGAAAAAGTCCACATGCTAAATTCATCCATCATAAATCTTTACAAAATAAATGTCATATTACTCTGTAAGATGAGGAACATTCAGAGGATGAGTATGTCAAGGGGATAGATAGATGATAGAGTAACTCTAATCAGTAAAGCTGTACTGAACTGAACCCCCTAGCTGGCAAACCAGAAACCAACCAATATCAACACTGCCATCTGCTGGCTAACATCCCTTCCTGTTTGATACATTATTGCGTGAAGACATTAACACACTGTAAACACTGTTAGTGCTCCCTATAAACCCCATGGCCCCTATTGAACAGTGTAAATGAGAACCCTCACAGACCGTAATTGCTGACCATTATTTCTGCACACGAATATCAACCATTAAGTGAAAGATTTTATGCCAATGATTAACCAAAATACCTACTACTTGATCATTATTGATCAATAATCCTGTATTTAATTAATGTCAAAAACATTCATTTGGTGACAATCATGAGTCAAATGATCGAAGCCCACCAGTAACACCAGAGTAGGTCACTGATTAGATGGCTTTCTCTGTAGACAGCGGGAAATTAACTTCAGCACCGTGGAGAGCAGCCGCCATGGAACGAGGGAGAGCAAGATAGCGATTCGACCGTAATGTTAAAGACGCAGATATCGCGAGTAGAGAGCAGTGTGCCGATTGGTCAGAACTGATGGCACAGGAGATTTACGGACGATGATAGGACAGCTACGGCATTGAAGATGTATTACCTCCACGATCTCGTATAAAAAAGTAAAAGAACAGTGATTTATTCTACTTTATCTCTTTATTATCGAGCTTTCTCATTCCTCATATTCGATGAGGTGGAACTGATAGCATGCAGCGGAGGGACAGAACATTGTAAATAGCAACAGTGCGCTCAGGACAGGAGGAGGTAAGCCGATTATGTTTACAAAGGAAGTTCGTAATGCAAGGCAGTTGGGGTCAGATGATCCCTATCAGGATAGAACTAACTTCAAAGATAGCGGTTTGACTTGAAGCGAGTACCGGTAGTATATGGGTCTATTCAGCAAATTAAAATCAAAACACTGCGAATGTTAGGTTATTGACTGGGGTGTTCGTGAATACTCTGGCTGCTTTATTGAGTCTCCACTTTTACTCGCACACCGGAAGAATCACAGTTCTTAAACCCTGAAGAGCCACCATTGAGCCGATGCCTCCAACACGTCTCTGTGTGTGTCAGTAAATCTCTTCAGTCGAATGTGACACGTGACAACGTTAAGATTATAGATCTTGAAAACACTGTATTGGATAAAAGCATAGCTACAGTATATCATAAGTGGTGTCACACATAGGCTGCACACTGCCATAATTGATTAATCTCTTTCTTTCAATAGTCTTTGTTCAATTAATAATGTTAGGCGACTAATATAATGTGCAAATACATTTCACCTGTGAGTGAGAAAGCTGATGTTTAGTGTTGTTACTGAGTTTTAGAATGACTGCATTTACAAAGCTACACTTCCTTTATTTTTAGATTCAAGAGATTGAGGACCAAAACAATCCGAACAACAAAATCAACACTCATGGCTGGTAAGGATTTGCATGAATTGAAATTGACACACAGCATGCATATGTTTTGGTACATAATCATGGTGTTCTATAAAAAGTAATTTACTGTAATGTTTGGCTAGTCTCTCATCAACCAATCATACAAACACTAGTATCTACCCTAACATGACACACCTACCAATGCCACCGATGTATTATTGACTCATGAAATGATTGCCATTTCTCCAGCAGAGAATAACTTCCCTCCAATACCGGGGTTCATCCCCCTGCAGCCATGTTTCTACCAGGACTTTGATGAGGAGATCCCTGAACAGCATCGCACCATGTGCAAGAGACTCTACCACCTGTGGATCTGTGAGTGCCCACGGTCTACTACCCACAGCCCATACTAGAACAACTCTAGTCAGCCACTCTGTCATAGAGTTCACATATTTAGGAGTTATGAGTTGTTATACCTCTTTCACACTGCTGAGCCTAGCCAAGTGAGCCTAGCCAAGCTGCACTGCGCTGGCCTGAATACACATCAACCATAGTTGCTGGAACTGTGCTGGAAAGGAACATGTAAAAGGAAAATAACTGTGCAAGGACAGTACGGTTCAGGAAGCCACAATAGTGTGAAACAAGTTTCCCCTCTGTGCAGAGTTTTTGTGTAGCCCTCTCTCCAGTGTAGCTTACTGTTTAGATTAGATCATTGTGGTGAACACACGAGAGCTGACAGTTAACCTCTCCCATGCCACATGGGTTGTCTTTATCCACCACAGCTACAAAGAATGACAGAGGGTGTTCTGCTGTAACTAGATATTTGTATGTCAGTGGCGGTCAGTGCCGTTTAAGATGAGGGAGGACCATTTTTAAAAATGAGCATGGCCTTATTTCTATTACAGCATATTGGATGACAGTCATTCATATTACATTCACCCAGCTCATTGTAACATCGATAGGTTTAGGCTACTACATGATACTCAAATTATCCCTATACCCATCATGAGGTTGCTACAATCTAGCCAACAAATTAAAGTTTACAATGTAGGTGCACAGGTCGAGAGAAAAATGTGAGTAATCAAGGTGACAGACAGTGACACATTCAGTACCACCTTGCACACTCTTGCCTGCATCTAGCTGATCTAAGGCGTAATCATAAGTCCAATAGTTGCAAACAAGAGTTTCTATTGGACAAATTCAGGTATGTTTATCCCCGTTTTGTTCCGTTTGCTTCCGTTTAAGAAACGTTTTTAATCAGAATTCGGCGGGATGAATACACCCATGATCACCACAAACACAGTTCACTTTCATAGTAGCCACATACAAACAGCATGATCATTTGCTCGTTGTATAATTTATTCTCAGATCTACGCACTCTTCTCCTCTCACATTTTCCCTTCGGTTGTGGACTTCAGTGCACAATACAACAGCTGTCTGTGACCAGGCGAAAAAATCTAATAAACCCACTACAATCATGCAGTACAGTGTACAGCAAGCAGTTTAGCAGTTACACCGGCGGGCCCCGGTGGCAATAAATTAAGAAAAACCAAAAGCTTACCTTGACTTGGAAGAGTTCCAGTATTGGATAGCCATAGCCAACTAGCTAACATAGCATCCCTCTCTGTTTGAGCTGGGTGTTTGAGTAGGCTAAACTAGCTATCTGCATTCACTAGCTAGGTAAGTGAAAGTGAATGTGAAAAAAGAATACAACTAAACATAGCTAGCTCTTGCTTTCGCTCTCGCTCTCACTCTCTCTCTCTCTCTCTCTTTCTCTCTCTCTCTCTCTCTCTCTCTCTCTCTCTCTCTCTCTCTCTCTCTCTCTCACTCTCTCTCTCTCTCTCTCTCTTGCTTCTTAATTTTTGAAAAAAGTAATTTGTTCAAAACTGTTCAACTATTGTCTTTGTCTATTTGAGTCAACTACTCACCACATTTTATACACTGCAGTGCTAGCTAGCTGTAGCTTATGCTTTCAGTACTAGATTCATTCTCTGATCCTTTGATTGGGATGACAACATGCCAGTTCATACTACAAGAGCTCTTATAGGTTGGAGAACATCCTCCGGAAGTTGTCATAATTACTGTGTAAGTCTATGGAAGGGGTTGAGAACCATTAGCTTCCTAGGTTTTGTATTGAAGTCAATGTACCCAGAGGAGGACAGAAACTAGCTGTCCCCCGGCTACACCATGGTGCTACCCCAGAGAGTGCTGTTGAGGATACTGTAGACCTTCATTGCAAAACAGTGTTTTAATCAATTATTTGGTGACTTGAATATATTTAGTATAATTCGATCTAAAAAGGATAACTTTTTTATTGTTTCACTATTTACATTTTTCTGAAATTCACTGAGGAGGATGGTCCTCCCCTTCCTCCTCTGAGGAGCCTCCACTGGTGTATTTGTCATCCAGGCCCATGGGAGATTATGCATTTGCTGCCCCTTCTTCTCATCTAATGACTTATCTTTTACTCTCTCTGCAGATCCCCCCATTAAGTGATTTTTAAACATTTAAACAGGTATTCTGTACCTCTGCGTTTGCACTTCTACACCACTAACAGTGTTGATGGAATAAACTCTTATATCCTTCCTCTCATTCCTTTTGTGTGTTGTGCTTGCTCTGCATGTTTGATGTTTCTATGAGTTTATGTTTCTATGATTTCAGTCATTCTAAAATGTATTTTAATCCCTTAAACTCATCTCATTGAATAGTCACCCTTGTTGCATTAAATGAATAGACAGAATTGTACAGAAAACTCTAAAGTATTTTTTGCACAACTTAACCAACAAAAGTACTTCTAGCCTTCACTTTGTTTCTTTGCCGGAGATGAAAAAAGGCTAATCACTTAATGAGTCTATTATTATAGCTTTGGTTGGGTTTGTAGCTCAGATGTAGGGATATCTCTTCCCTTTGTGGACCAGTAATTGAAGCTGATTGGCTGCCTGTGGTAGTTCTGTGGAGCAGGTTGGAACTGAACCCCTAGCTCACGCAGTGCTCTAATTACAACCAATTCCATCTTAAGAGGAGTAGGTTTGCTAGATTACTGAGACAGAGCAAAACAGAGAAGAAGAAAGAAAATGTGGACACCCGCAGAAAGGGCACTCAAGGAACCGGAGTGGACAGAAAGTGCACATTTATCTAAGAGCTATTCTGACTGAGTGGAGTGTAGCACTTACTGGCTCTCTATCCTGCCATGCACC
Source organism: Coregonus lavaretus (assembly GCF_964263955.1). Taxonomy (NCBI): domain Eukaryota; kingdom Metazoa; phylum Chordata; class Actinopteri; order Salmoniformes; family Salmonidae; genus Coregonus; species Coregonus lavaretus. Next base: position 11,432,198 of record NC_140024.1, read on the forward strand.
ATGGTTCCCTGACTGGTGTTATTGTTATACTTTTGCATTGTTCTACTGGTGTGAATAACAGTGTGTTCTCCCGGTGGTGTGTTTTGTAGTGCATGCAATCACCCTGGCTGTGAATCTGGTGGGCTGCTTTGTTTGGATGCTGGGTGGAGGGGGCGTGACAAATTTTGGCATGGCCATCATATGGTTGATTCTCTTCACCCCCTGCTCCTATGTGTGCTGGTTCAGGCCCATCTACAAGGCCTTCAAGTAAGTGGATTTCAGACACACCCATAAGGTATCCAACTATCACTAGATCATTTTAAGCTTTAACTAGTGCCCATAGTTTTTCTTGATCAGGCTATGTGGTCAGGAAAACCCTCCAGTCCTACTTTGACACCATTATGCTTGATCATAGTGATATACTGTCAGTCAAGGGAAATCAGTTACCGCCAAGAGAAATCTTGAAAAGTGATTTACTTATTAACAAGTACCACACTGTATAATGTGTTGTGTGTCTGTGGACTTACAATTCCTTTTGTTGTTCTCCTAGGACTGACAGCTCGTTCAACTTCATGGCGTTCTTCTTTGTGTTCATGGCCCAGGTGGGCATCAGTATCATCCAATGCATAGGGATCCCAGGCTGGGGAAACTGGTAAGACTAACTGGTTACACATTAAAATAACCTTAATTAATAAGCCCATTATGAATGATTATACACATGTATTAATGCTTAGAAATTCTCCATAAAGTATTATAAATGAAAGTTATTGTGTTACCGACAAACTCTGTTTAGCCAAAAAAATTATGTCTTTAAAACGACAGCAGTATAACCTCCTACATTACCACACCCTGTCATACCATTAATAGCCTCACTCAGGACATTTATAACTTAATTCTGTCATTTGAGTTTAAGGCTGTTAAGGGCTAAATGTCACCTGGCTTCACTTTGATTAGCAGATATCATTGTAATGGCAGCTTCCATCAAGTGTATAAATGTCAACATTCAGAAATGGATGGTTATATGTGTGGGACATAAAACCTTTTTAAGGATGATCCACGATATTAACCGACTACATAAAGTGATCCTGATCGCTGTCATTTTAAGTTCAACTGTTCGTTATAGCATCATAATAATATAAATAATATGCCATTTAGCAGACGCTTTTATCCAAAGCGACTTACAGTCATGCGTGCATACATTTTTGTGTATGGGTGGTTCCGGGGATCGAACCCACTACCTTGGCGTTACAAGCGCCGTGCTCTACCAGCTGAGCTACAGAGGACCACTCCGTCTTCTACTATTTTGTGAAGTGGATTACTTTACTTTACTACAATTGATACCATTGTCATGACGATGATGAGGATGATAATAGTCTTATTTTCAGCATCAATGAGAGTTTTAGCTTTAGCTTCAGTGCATCAGTGTTCTCATAAAGCATTTATCCTGCAGACATACTGTACACTGAGTATACAAAACATTAAGAACACCTGCTCTTTCCATGACATAGACTGATCAGGTGAATCCAGGTGAAAGTCATGATCCCTTATTGATGTCACTTGTTAAATCCACTTCAATCAGTGTAGATGAAGGGGAGGAGAAAGCTTTTTAAAGAAGGATTTTAAAGTCTTGAGACAGTTGAGACATGTATTGTGTATGTGTGCCATTAAGAGGGTGAATGGGCAAGACAAAATATTGAAGTGCCTTTGAACGGGGTATGGTAGTATGTGCCAGGCACACCGGGTTGTGTCAAGAACTGCAACGCTGCTCGGTTTTTTACGCTCAACAGTATTCCATGAGTATCAAGAATGGTCCACCACCCAAAGGACATCCAGCCAACTTGACACAACTGTGGGAAGCAACAACATGGACCAGTATCCCTGTGGAACGATTTCAACACCTTGTAGAGTCCATTTACTGACAAATTGAGGCAGTTTTGAGGGCAAAAGGAGCTGCAACTCAATATTAGGAAGGTGTTCCTAATGTTCAGTATACTCAGTGTAATAGAGCAAATGGTAACTGTCTTCTTCTCCTCTACACCTGTCAGCGGCTGGCTGGCCACCATCTCTTTCTTCAGCTACAACCTTTGGATCGCCTTGCTGATGCTCATCCCCACCCTCTTTTTCACTGCCACGGCAACGCTGTCCTTCATCGCCCTCACCAAGGCAAGTCTGTGTCCTCTGTGTTCCGTCACAACCATGGGAAACGTAGAGCATGAAGATGTTTATGGTTTCACAGGTCTGGTGATCTTTATGTCACTCACTCATGCCCATTGTGCCGGCTGGTGCATAGGGAAGCAACAAAGGTCTCCATTGCTCTCTGTCATCTTTATGTGCAGCCTGACATTTTCCTGTTGTCCTTCTGCTCCTTCTCTCCAGGTCCATAACTTCTACCGTGGCAGCGGGGGCAGCATAGGCAAGGCCCAGGAGGAGTGGACCACAGGGGCCTGGAAGAACCCCCACATCCAACAGGCAGCACAGCAGGCAGCTATGGGGGCCGCCACGGGGGCCATGATGCCGGACCAACAGTACTCCAGCAACACCCCACAGTACAACGACAACCAGATGTAGGGGATGAAGTGGAGGGAGGGAGGCATGTCAAAGCATGAGCAGGAGTTGGGTATCTGTTTATCCCATCCCAATAAAGTGTGTCTCTATCGCAGCAGCTCTTTCTATAGGGCAGGGGTCGTCAACCTTTTTTTTGCCCAGGGACCCCCTCCCAGGCAAACGGGCAACCCAGGGACCCCCATCATACGTTAGCAATTTCTTCTCACATGTCTTGTCTTAACATCAGGTGAATGATAATGGCAAGGAGAAGTAATCAACATTTAAAAAATGAGTAGATTTGGTAGATAGTTTTTCATTATTTTGACCTCCCCACATTATAATTGGGAAAGGAAGTGTAAACTCTAACATAGCCTATTAGCTAGAAAAGTAACTCCAAACACATTTTTGCTAAAAGCAGCTGTTTAGCTGGTTGAACAAAGGTTAGCCATATGTTGGCAAAAATGTATGTCCAGGTCAAGAAAGCTTACCAGCAGCCAGCGGCACTTGACGCACTGGTAGCCTATGTAATTGGCTCCAAAGAGTGTAATTTGCTCTATATTAGGAGTTGAGAAATAATGTTGACATCATTAGAAAGAAGATATTCTCCTCTTTTCTACTGTAATCATTTATTCTGTTGTTGCTAGCGATATACCCCTGCTATAGGGCAATACACTACACTACCACACTACACCAGCTGACAAGACAACATTTCATGTTCTCAGCATCTACACTGAATGACAGTATCTGGTTTCTACTGTGTGATGTCATATTTCTGCTTCTGCTGCTTTGTTTTGACGTGTCACATCAAAGATGTGTCCCTATGTTATGTCACTGTGTTAGCAGGGCCCTGTGGCCACCTGCACACAGCATCAACTCTGCTTGTCAGAGCTCATTCTGATCACCTACTGTCCTCTCCTCAGTGGTCTTTGGGGTGGTGGTGGTTTTTGGTAGCCTCCTCCTGCTCTTGACTTGTAAAGTAATGCTTATGATATAGTATTTAAATTATACATTTGTTTGTTTTATACAGTAAGTTACTGGACTCTAGGTTTTGTCGTGAATAAATGTAGTCAGTGGCTGTAGGAAGAGAGGCGTGTATGACTGTGTTTGAATGCAGTACTATTAACATATTTATTTTATCTACTGAAATGTAAAAATTGATAAAAACATTTTATTACAGAATGTAGCACTGAAATAACTTTAATATTTGACCAGGAGTGTTTATGTACAGTAGGAGATAGCTTATTTGGTAATACATATGTATGTTTATGAATGCATTACTCAATCAAGGGAATTCCAGTTGATTGAACAAAAAGGGCTATCCTCTGAGCTATCAGGGTGCTTTGTGATTCTCAGGTAAAGCAAAGCTATAAACACTGAACACAAACTGTGAACCTTTTCTGTTTACGTCCATGTGTATGTTTTTGATAGCTTATATAATATGTATTTCAAATGAAACCATAATCCTGTTGCCTCAGGGGTATTAGTTTTATTTGATTCATTATGTAACTTGAAAAAATGGTTGCACTAAAATAAGACAAGGTATTACTGTGAGGTAAAGGTCAGTATGTACTGTAGTATTAGAGACGTGTAGAAAAGTACGCTCTTTTCTCTTATTTATCAATATTATTTTAACCCTTTAAACTTGATATTAGAGCAGCACTCAACTACTGAATGTGTGAAAGTCCTCAAAATGGCAGTATCTCACATTTTACTGCAGACATCTGAATGTGGATACCATTGAAAGAAGCAATAACTCCTGTTTTTATCAAATTCATAGTATACACCGCCTTTGATTTAATATTGAGGAGGTAGTGAGATTTGGAACTCCACTTCCTTTGAATTTGGCCTGGACGTTGGTGTTGGTGTCCCTGGGGTTCACTGTCTACACTGATATCTTTCATCAGGCTAGCTCAGAGGCTGTTTTAAAGAGCTTCAATGGAGAGCTAACTGTGTGCTCCCAGCTCCCAACCTGAGATGAAAGATTACAGGCCAGTCGCATTTTCATTTTCCACAGTCATGGAAATGGGACTTTCTTCTAATAGTCTGAGAAGTAATGAATGCATACCAAAACAATGAACTATTTGTAGGGGACTATTGTACAATATGTCTTTAGAGCAAGGCTCTCCAACCCTGCTCCTGGAGAGCATTAACGTCCTATAGGTTTTCGCTCCAATCCTAATCTTGCGCACCTGATTCTAATAATTAGCTGTTTGATCATCTGAATCAGGTAAATTACAACTGGGGTTGGAACGAAAACCTACAGGAGGGTATCTCTCCAGGAACAGGGTTTGAGAGCCCTGCTTTAGATAGACATGTAACATCTAATGTAAATGAATCAATGTGAGCTATAATTTAATTGCTATGATTTCACTTTTGTTTCTCGTTATGTAATTGTTTTGCATTGAATGTCTACATGTCTTAGAGGGTTCTCTTTTTTAAAAGTGTGTACTTAATGTCTTGTCTATGGTAGACATAGTTAGACAGCAACGTTGTACTGTATGGCTTGTTGTATGGTTGTTTGACCACAGAGGGGCGCTGATGGTTCCTTTTATCTGTATGAGAGAAAATCCCTGATAAACAAGCTGCCTGCACTCAGTCGTCTGGCTCTCCATACAGTAGACTTTAGGCCTATAGGTTAGTCAGTATTCAGTCTACAGCTCAAGGGTTCCTCCTGTTCCCAGGTGGTAGCTACCTGTGACCAGGAAGGAAGGGAGAGATAGAGCCTTAGATCTAAGTGGGCTCCAGTCAGCCTCAGCCTGGCTCATAATGCCCTCCTGCCACCTCTCTCTCTCACAGGGGCAGATGGCTGAGCAGGCGGTCCCTGTGAACACATTACAGTGTGCTCTATGCTGTAGGGGAAAGAGAGACATTTATGGCACAATATGGGTGCCATTTCCTCTGGGGTAGTAGGGCTTTGAAAATGACCTAAATGGCCTCCTGTTGAGGGAAGGAGAGAGAGAGCAGTAGAAAAACAGTGTACCTCAGGTGTTCATTAGTTCATGTTCTAGCTAGATCCCTAACCTGGCCTAATCTATCTATACCAAGGCCTCTTAACCCCTCAAGTAGCTGTATTCAACATTATTATGCACATTACTTTAGAGAAATCCCCCAAACCTATACTTCTTTTCTCTCCTACATCTAAAAGGTATCAGCTATGTACCCAGTGTAGGAACTGGGGTATAAACTATGCAGTTAGCCCTTGACTATGGAAGGGATGTGTTTGTAAGTACAGTTGTTTAGGCTTAGATTAGCCAGTGACTGATGTAAAGATGTGTAGAGCACTGTTAGCTTAAACTGTGATATAATCAGTATTCAATAAGCTGCATCTCTGCAGTAATCAAGCAGAAGCATTGACCAAAGTGTTCCCCTGGTACACATTCACGTGCAACCACCGCAGCTCATACCAGCAGATGCTGCTGCTTCTTTGTCATGTCCATGTCATTAAATGTGTGAGGAGATCATTGAACCAGTGCAATATCCTCTTTATGCTGATCATGTGAGGTTGTGTGGTCATCTTGGAGAGGAAACTAGACAGTATTCTGAAGCACAGTTAGAAGGGGAATTTTATTCTAAATTGTAAATGTTGTTAAAAAAAATGTTTTGTCTTGTCATTTTATGTTTTGATTTCCCTTATGGACATTAAACAAACTCTATTCCATCTTATGCTATGAATATATATTTTCTGGTCTTTGTGTGTCTTGACTGTGTGTGGAGCCATGGTATGAGTGTTAGTGGGACTGTCTATTAGTTGCTGTCACTGTAATAGCGCTCCAGTCCCATGCTGATTTTGGAACCAGGCAGTTAAATATGCGTTATGAAGGTTTTGTATAATTTCAGCCAGTAATTTTGAAAGTAGCGCTCACGAGCCAAAACGGGTCCCCGGAAATTGTGCACAATTGTGTACAATGTCATCCATTTCATATGACATGAGACGTCCTGAAACCCCCCCCCCCCCCCCCCAATCCGTACGATATGTTACAAATTCCAATTCATACAATATGTTAAGTGCTTAAAGGGGCGATCTGCATTTGCTATATCAATTTGTTGACTTGAATTAGTTATTTATTGATTTGTACCCATTGAATCTTGAAGAATATAACTTATAAATGCCTCATGAGCTTAGTTCAACTGTTTTACTCCAATGTTTGTTAACAAGGTAAATGTAAACAAACACGATATAGAATAAAAACATGGTTGAAACTATACGTTTTATATCATGGATGGTCAGTCTTGTCTCCATAGCTCTGTCTATGAATTTGAGAGTGGTTACATTTCTCCAGCCCCATCCCTCAGCTTTTTACCGAAACAGGGAGCAGGGACATCACTTTGCTATTGTTTCAACTGCTGATTGCCGCTTTAAGATCCTGTTCCAATCTCTAACTTGCTGTCTGGAAGTTATTCATGTCCCTTGTTTACCCACAGTCTCTGTGCAGATCATTAATCTGCAGTCACTAAAGCATCTCACAATGTATGGCACCTATTTGTTGCAATTGCCTTTTCTTCATTTTAATCAAGAAGTTGCATTTCATAATTAAAATGTGATTTTGAAATACTTTCCAAAACATTAAACACAACAAATGAAACCAAAAAACATTTATTCTCTATCTAGTGAGAAAACCTAGTGTGAGCCTGTGCATCCAGGTGGCAGTGACCAGAGACTGCCTATAGGTGGCAGTGTTGATCCAGTGTGAGTGAGTGGTGGGCTGTTAACTGTTCAACCAGTTGCCCACTGGGGGCAGTATATGATCTGTGTTTCTCTCTGCCAGGGTGTGATTTCCCCACAGACACAGCCCTGAACATGAACAGAAAGAAATCCCATATAATCAAGGTGATAAAAGCGATATGGCCAGCATTTACTTGTCTGGCTAATAACTTTACTCTTGGTCAACTCAAATTTACTGAGCACAATTTCACACTGGACATCCTCTGAGAAGGTGCCTCATCATAGATTAGATTCAAAAGCCCTTTAACTGTGGATGTCCCCTTGCCTTCCCACTCTCCCTGTGTTGAGAGTGATATAATCACTCAGAGGAGCTGGAGAAGAAAATACACAGTGATATAGGCACCCAGAGGACCCACCAGCAGTCATGGACCAGCTCTGTTATTGGTATAAACATGAAAAGCTATCTGTTGAATTGGGCCCACGTTATATGAAAGAACAAGTCAGATAGATGCCTTCTGGTTAATATGAAATAGCTCTGGTTGGCAGCTATGGAATTGCATCATTGATTCATAAACAACTAAGGTTGTATAGTTATAGTGCATATCATACTCAGCATATTATAAGCATTTAGTAACATTAATAGTATTTAGACAGTTTTGGCTTTCATGATAGTGTAGTAGACATGACTACACCAGGAACTCAGCTTAGCTACATCTCACCCAGGTCTTAGCGAAGATGTGAAAACTGCTCTCGATGTTGCATTTACAACATAAAGTCAATAGCCATTCCTCAAAATGTGTCGGCATTAACTTTTGACCTGGCTGTGTATCCCCCTCCGCCTTCAATATTTTGATTACCGTTACCATGGTAAACTGCAAAAAAAATCCCTCATACAGTAAACACATCTCTTCCGCACGATCAGTCAAGCTTACATGAGAGGAGAGGACGGTGGAGGGCAGTGTTAGGAAGGAGGGGTCCACACAGAGGCCACAGTGTATGACCTGGAGCAGGCTGAACACAGAGGGGCTTTATGTGCTACCATTCAGCATAGAGACAGACAGAGAGTTCCCCTTCAGGCTGTTAAAAACACTCCCAGGAACCTGGGCTGAGGGTTCACACCCTGGCTACTGCTAAACCATGCTCCAAGAGGTGTGTGTCTGCGGTCACTTACCTAAACCAAACCTGGACTTCAGGCTCTCTCTCTGGGATCACTCAGGCGTGTGGTGAGTCACCTGGACCATGGTGGTGCTGAAGATCGGGTTGGGTGTGACCTGGTCTCAGTTGGCCTTGTAGACCAGGCCTCTTGGCAGGCCAGACTTTCTCTCATCGAGTGGCTCAGTAGGATAAATACATCACCAGCTTAGCGGTTAACTAACAAAGTGATTAATTGTTAGTAGAAGGCACACAGAAAGGCAGTATGGCAAACCCACAGGCATCTCCTGTTCTTATTTTCTTGAGTGTAACTTACCGTACATACTTAAAATTATGTATTCCGGACACAGGCAAGCACACATACTCTCTCCAAGAGTAGCAGGCATCATGTGGTAAGAATTCACAACCCGGCTCATCTTCTCACGCACATTACGAGATGGATCAGAGCAGCCAGCCAAGAACTAAGGTGGGGTCACCAAGCTGTCTGGAGTCAGGCCACGTTACTCAGCTACAGCAAAGACCACTGCCGCCACCGGGTTGTGAAATCACCCATCTGATGATGGGAGGCGTCCCATTGACACCCAGAGGAAACAGGGACAGTACAGGCTGTAGTGTAGAATGAGTCCAGTGAAATATGGTGCTGTCAGAAGAGGGGAGATGGTGAGCAGAGTGGCGCGGGCGGCTGCAGCCGAGGCCCCATCACTCCCTGTGGCTGACTTCATCAGCTTTCCCTGTGGAGCCCACTGGGAAGGATGACGTCTTCCGACATACATACACACTGACAGACAGAGGCCCCTCACTAACTGGGGGAGTCCTATCTCGCCTCCTGAACATCCAGTCATTTGTTTCAATTGTCTGGGACCATAAACACGAATATCTCCCCTTTCAAAGAAGTGGAGTCTTAATGAGAATGTATTGCCCTGTTGTTGCAGCCGGGCAGTCGCTCGGACTCCCAGGGATACTGAAGGAACGAATATTTGCATACTGATGAGTGGAGAAAGTGGGAGAACCCACGTTTTAAGAAGAATACATCTTTGTTGCCGACACCAAAGCCGGGGCCAGATGTTTCAGAGATGAGGCAGGAGGCATTTAAACTGTCAGGCTGTGCGCTCGAGTGTGTCGTCAGTCTACTACTCAAGCTGCTTCCCTGCCTTGTATAACGCCCATCGCTTTCGATGCAGAGCGCTAACACAAAAAGTGAGATGTTTGTAATCTCAGATATATACGGCACACTCGGCTCTGTATAAAATATGTGCAGGATGTGGCAGGATGAGCCATTATCAAAACAAATGAGCCAGTGACTGCAGCTGCGTGTAAATCAGAATATAATTTTTTCTCACTGTTCAAATGATGGAAATTTGCAGACTTCAGTGCTCAACACATCAGCTGTCTGTGACCAGGCAAAAATAACTTTGCAAGCCAAACCTTCATATCATAACCGCTACACACAGCCTACATCTTTGTCAACATATTAGTTAACGTCATATCTAGTCAACATAGCTACTAGAACTAACATGCTGTTAAACCCGCTACAAGCAGTTACACCGGCATGCCCCGGTGACAATAAATTAATCAAACCAAAAGCTTACTTTGACTTGGAAGAGTGCCAGTGTTGGATAGCCATAGCCAGCTAGCTAACATAGCATCCCTTTCTGTTTGAGCCAGGTGTTTGAGTAGGCTAATTTATTAGCAAATTCGTTAGCGCTCTCTCTCTTGCTTCTCCCTCATTTTTAAATAAATACATTTGTTCCAAACTGTTCAACTATTGTCTTCCTCTCTCTTTGAGTCAACTACTCACTACATTTTATGCACTGCAGTGCTAGCTAGCTGTAGATTATGCTTTCAGTACTAGATTCATTCTCTGATCCTTTGATTGGGTGGACAACATGTCAGTTCATGTTGCAAGAGCTCTGATAGGTTGGAGGACGTTCTCCAGAAGTTGTCATAATTACTGTGTAAGTCTATGGAAGGGGGTGAGTACCATGAGCCTTAGGTTTTGTATTGAAGTCAATGTACCCAGAGGAGGACGGAAACTAGCTGTCCTCCGGCTACACCATGGTGATACCCTACAGATTGCTGTTGAGGCTACTGTAGACCTTCATTGCAAAACAGTGTGTTTTAATCAATTATTTGGTGATGTAAATATATTTTAGTATAGTTTATCTAAAAAGGATAACTTTTTTAATGTTTCGCTATTTTTATTTGTATGAAATTCACTGAGGAGGATGGTCCTCCCCTTCCTTCTCTGAGGAGCCTCCACTGGTATGTATTAATTTGTGGATGTCCATCATCCATTTCGTATGATATGTTACAAATTAGAATTTGCATGATATGTCACGAATTGCAATTTGTACAATATGTTACGAATTTGCAAAACGTATATGTTACGAATTCCAATTTGTTGTGGCTAATGTTAGCTAGGTGGCTAGGTGGCTAATGCTAAGGTTAACTAGGTGGCTAACGTTAGCTAGGCTAGGGGTTAGGGTTAGGGGTTAAGGTTAACTTTTCCAACTTTAAATGACGTAAATGTTAAGCAAAGGGTTAAGGATAGGGTTACGGTTAGGAGTTAGGAGTTAAGGTTAGGGATAGGGGAAGGGTTAGCTAACATGCTAAGTAGTTGAAAAGTAGCTCAAAAGTAGTAAGTAGTTGCAAAGTTTCTAAATAGCTAAAATGCTAATGTTGGGTTGCTAGACGTTCGTGTTATATGCTGACCCATTCTCCCCGACCAACCACCCTCCTTTAGTTTTTGCTTTAAGTAACCTTCTGTCTTATGTAACCATACCAAACGTAACATATCATTCTAATTTGGTGTCTCGGATTTACGTTTACTATATTACGTCTAGTCTATGAGACCAGACTGTTCCATCTCTCTTGCTCCCGCTCTCTCTTCCCTCCTTTCCCAAAGACAATATCTGTAACCATAGAGCAACATGTTTATCCTCCCTGAAAACGAAGGTGAGTCTTTATTCATTGAATTCAATTGAAAAGCACAGTAACAGCCAGAAGACGAATTACCTGTGGCCTTGATGTTGTGCCACAGAATCTGTGTGCAGCAGGCAGGCTCTGCTCTGCAGAATGAGACCTCATGTCTGGGGGTTCGTTTTTGGCACTGTCTGGTTGCATAATAGTTCATTTTCTCTCCTTCCTCTAAAATCAATTATCCTCACCAAGAGAAAGCTTGAGTGGGGAGAATAGCGGTCTCAAGTCTTCAAGCCTCATCTCATCGTGAGCCAGCTGGTCAAATTATGTTGGAGTGCTTAGTGAGCTTGTAGGTAGTTAGTTCTATCATTGATCCGAGAGTAAGTAAGGATAGAATGTGAAGGCCAAGTCAGAACACAGAAGCTTTGTAACTGTGTCAGAGGAAGTAAGATGGTAGGGGAGGCTCTACAGACCCTACAGGCTCCCACCCTGTCTCAGCCCTGTAAAGACCAAAGGTGGACTAATGAATATTGATGGAGAGGAGACAGACATACAGAGATAGATAGACAGGCCATGGAATGAAGATCTATGTAGCTATGGCATGATTAAGTATTCTGTGATTGGTTATTAGATACTTCAGTTATCTGTCCACTCACTCTGGCCTCGTGGGTTTTAACAGATGGATCTCTAGGACAATAAGCTGTCCTGTACCTCTCCTATGGGTGCGAATGGACCTCAACATTGTCATGAGTGACGGTCTGTGACACCCTCACAATGAGGATATTGTCAGATTTAACTCTGCAACATTGTACAGCTCACCATGCATTTTACAAGTCACTCATCACCCTCATCTACCCTCTTCACACCCACTGCTTCCTTTCCTAGAGCCTAAGAAGTACTAGACCTCAGTTGATCCCCATAGAGCCACACCTGTAGCATGAGAGTTCTTAGAGGCCAAAATGTGTTCCCAATGTTTACACAAAACTGAATCACATGCCATAACTCTGATTACATTCACACTTTTCCAACTTTAAAGTAAGAGCCTAGAAATGCCTCCCCACCCTGTTAATAAAGCTGATGTCAAATTATGTACAGTTACTCACTGTAATGTATTCTGTTACTCTGTCCTCTCTTTCAAGCAAGCACGCACACTCACATGCACATGCACGCACGCACGCACACACAGATGCACACACACAGACACACACACACACAATAATCTGGAGGACTGACATTGTCTTGTACATTTGGAAGTGTCTGTGTACTGTAAGGAAAAGGCTGAGAGCAGCCTGAACAAATAGCCATCACAGAGAGGAAGTCCCCTCAGAGTGGTCAGGGTAATACAGGGACAAACAGGAGGAACATAACAACCATGGGGATGACACAGGAAATATTAGACATTTTGTTCTCCGGAGATGGAAAATATTTTCATTCCAAAGGATGACAATGCTTCCTGAGCAAACACCACTGACTATCATCACCCAACATATTCAAATCATAATTCATTACGCAATCATAAGCGATAATGTGCTATATAATAAACTATACAGTTAGTGCTTGATAAAAAATTCCCTTCAAGGTCCAATGCAGACGTTTTTATCTCAATATCAAACATTTCTGGGTAACAATTAAGTACCTTACTGGAAAATCTCATTTTTGACTGCACCGGGCCGTTCAAAGATCACAGTAAAAGTAAAGTTGAAGTGAGTTTAACAGAGGGCAAATCCATGTTTTTAAAATCTTATCCTGCTGCATTAGTAATACAGGTAACACAGGCAAACAGTTACACAGGCAAACAGTCCCTCCCTCACAGTATGAATCTAGGCTGCTCCACTCTCCTGGTGAGACAAGCCTGTGAAATATCCTCAAACACTTTCACACAGCCTCTTCTCCTTTCTTTTGACTGTGTGTGTGTGTGTGTGTGTGTGTGTGTGTTTGTGTGTGTGTGTGTGTGTGTGTGTGTGTGTGTGTGTGTGTGTAGGTGGGTTGTGTCTATTCTCTTCTCCTTTCATTCTCTTCCATTGGGTTTTTCAAAGAAACCAAATCAACTCTTCTTTGTTTGGAGAACCTTCTAATAACCCTTTCTACTGAAGGTGATTGCTCCTTTTAGGAAGTCTTCAAAAGGGCGGATATTGCTTGCTGTGATATTTTCTATACCCCCTACTCAGGCTTTCCTGTTACCTCGTGTTGCTCTAAGTGTGTATCACTAACCCACATATTTGTAGTCTACTTAGATTGGCCTGTACTGTGGGGTCAGGAATGCTCAGTAAAATAAGCCTTAGCCCTTCAGCTGCTGTTGGAAAAGCATCATTATAGAGAAACACATCAACAAATGTAACTTTTAAGTATTGGGGTCATTCGAGAAAGCTTTTGCTTTTTATAAAAAAGGCTACACTTATTTTTATTTCTTTACCGAAGGCACTGTGTGTCCATATCCATATTCTTATACGGACATTATGGCATTGGATGCCCATAATGATGTTCAAATGTAAAGCCAACCCAATCAAGCTGATCTTACAACATGTCTCCGGACAGGAGATGTGTGCTCCATTTCAGGCTTACTAACATAGAGAGAGACTGATGACCACCAAGCCTGCTCGGAGACACAAAGTAATTGGTTGTATGATATCACATGATGAATGCATGATACAAATGAGACAGCCGTGTCTCTTGCTTGGCCATGAAGAACTGTCTGTATATTTGTATTCACTGTATATTTTTGTGAATCTGAAAAGGTCTGTTTTGCATTCCTGCCTGGGTGGTGCATGATAAATGTACACGACTACACAGACAGACCTACAGTAAATGCCATAATGCATTAAACATACCGCACCTGACATTTTCAGAGTAGGAAACCATAAATAACTTTTCAATATTCAAATCTCAGGGCGTTTCAGAATCAACAGCACTTTTTGTTTGGATGTGTGGCCTATTATGTGAACGCTCTGGAGCAGTGCAATCACAAACTGACCATGGAATTCTTATTTACTCATAATAGGGACAATAAAATGAAGGGGCCACAACAAAATGGATGTATGTCCAAATCCTAACATGAGATACAAACATGAAACTGGAACTTTAAGTACTTTCCAGCTTTGAAGTTTGGCCGAATGTTTAAGTCTAGTGCATGGAGATGACCAACAACCTTGAACACATTTTTTATCCATTATTGTGCTATTATCCCCACAAAAAGCAACACATTTTTTTAACACAATGACAGAAACCACATCGGTAACCACAGCCTGTAAACAACATTCACATGTCAGTCCAAAGACCAAAATAAATGTATGTCTTTATTGGGTATGCCATTTTTGACAGGTGTTCAAGAACAGAAGAATTCAAGCCAATCAACATACACTCATATATTTAATGATACTTGCTATAATCCACAAGTCTAATAATTCCATTGATTGAATAGAATCTCCTAATAATACTTCCCACCTGTCTTGGTAAACATACAATATCATGAGCAACCAGAATACAAAGAAGTGTTGGTCAATGATAGCATTGATAGACTACTATGTACAATGTTAAAATGTTAATACGTAATATGGTATATAAACAGAATGCAAGACTATGCCTGTTCTGCACTTGTTCATGTTTCTAAATCCTTTCCCTTAAGTGTTTTACTGTAGGTGTGTGTTGCAACGGAGTGTGTGGGAGGCCATAGTGGGCCACCATCACAGGGATGTCTAATAGAAACCTTCCACTCAACTGGAAACAATAGCTCACTCTTTTAGAGGTAGGTAGAGATGGCATTTCGGCACTCTGTCTGTCTGTGACGCCAAACTAAACCTACTAGTGTAATGGCATAACAATGATAGATTTTAACAACAGTAGTTTCTTTTTACAGTCACTCTCTGCCGCAACACACTCAATTGAACAAATCAAAAGTATGATCTGGATTCACAATAATAAATGATATATGAGTTCCTGGAATTTCACAAATACAGCAACAATTCAAACACAGTACTAAAGACCCTTTCATTAAAAAAGAGAATAATCAAAATACAATCAATTAAAACAAGTACAGTTCTCCATAGCTAAAACCATGCATCAGTGGGTTAATTGTCATGTACATTCTTCTTACAAAGCTACAGATAACCTATTTGGCATCTGACCAGTGTTGGTAGTTGAAAAAGAAAATCCCAATGTAAGTTTCATTCTGGAAAACAAATGGCAGTTCTGCCAGCTAAGCTTTGTGTTTTCTTGTGAGACAAATACAAAACTGACTTTGACGGTATTTAGAGACAGTAACGCTCTGGGTTCTGACAGCCTCTTTATGTTGACAGACTACTTGATGGAGACTAACGTATTTAAACAAACAAGAACTGGCTTCTCCCCTCTCTCTAGTCTCTCGATAATATTACACTATGCAGATGTGCTCAGAGAATCACATTGTTTTCAACCTGGCACAAAGAGATAGAGAGAAGACGAAAAACAGCACTATAATGGTCCTTGTGAGCCACTGGCTGGGCTGGCATGTCTTCCTCCCAGACAGCATGGATGAATGCACAATTATTCTTTTTTTTCGGTTGGATTGCAGTTGAACACAGACTCTTCTGGGACCACTAATTTCAGCACCAGCTCCATTTCACAACTTATTTAAAACCAAACCAAGGCTCTCACAATGTCCAAGATGTTTCCTATTTCATGTACAAAAGCCTCATTAAAGCTGTCAGAGTAGAAATAAGAGCAGTGGGGTTGGTCTGGGAGAGAAGGTTATGGATTATATAGAAGGGAAACAACAATGGAGACTGTGGGAGACTGGAGTGTTGAGTTCAGTATGGGTTTTTCAGTGTGTGTGCTTGTGTAAATATCCCCATGTTCTCTTCAGTGCCACTGGAACCCTTGTTCACTCTGGGCCCAGGAAACCAAGAACAGCACAAACAAAACAACAGCAACAAAAATAACAAAAATAATTCCATTCACATTTCAATGGAACAGCACTGTCCTGGAGGACTCACCCTGGCTGGGCAGCCTTCCCACGTCCAATCAGGACCTTCAGGTTGGACACAGAACAAACAACAATATGAGGCTGGTGTTCATAACACAGAGAGACAGAGAGGTCAATAAAAGGCCTTTTCTGTAGACCGAGGCAAGGTTATTATAGTAAACTTAAACTGAAGCTAAACCGAAAACCAATCATGAAAAAACTATTTAGAAACTGAAATAAAATAATTAACAAACCCGTAAAAAAAACTTAAATTATTATCTTTTTATTTATTTTTTATTTTATTTCACCTTTATTTAACCAGGTAAGCCAGTTGAGAACAAGTTCTCATTTACAACTGCAACCTGGCTAAGATAAAGCAAAGCAGTGCGATAAAAACAACAACACAGAGTTACATACTTTACAAAACATAAAGTCAAAAATACAACAGAAAATATATATATACAGAGTGTGCAAATGTAGCAAGTTATGGAGGTAAGGCAATAAATAGGCTATAGTGCAAAATAATTACAATTATTTTTGCAATTCATTTTAGTCATTGGCAGCAGAGAACTGGAAGGAATGGCGGCTAAAGGAGGTGTTGGCTTTGGGGATGACCAGTGAGATATACCTGCTGGAGCGCATACTACGGGTGGGTGTTGCTATGGTGACCAATGAGCTAAGATAAGGCGGGGATTTGCCTAGTAGTGATTTATAGATGGCCTGGAGCCAGTGGGTTTGGTGACGAATATTTAGTGAGGACCAGCCAACAAGAGTGTACAGGTCACAGTGGTGGGTAGTATATGGGGCTTTGGTGACAAAACGGATGGCACTGTGATAGGCTACATCCAATTTGCTGAGTAGACTGTTGGAGGCTATTTTGGAAATGACATCACCGAAGTCAAGGATCGGTAGGATAGTCAGTTTTACGAGGGCATGTTTGGCAGCATGAGTGAAGGAGGCTTTGTTGCGAAATAGGAAGCCGATTCTAGATGTAACTTTGGATTGGAGATGCTTAATGTGAGTCTGGAAGGAGAGTTTACAGTCTAACCAGACACCTAGGTATTTGTAGTTGTCCACATACTCTAGGTCAGACCCGTCGAGAGTGGTGATTCTAGTCGGGTGGGCGGGTGCCAGCAGCGTTCGATTGAAGAGCATGCATTTAGTTTTACTTGTGTTTAAGAGCAGTTGGAGGCTACGGAAGGAGTGTTGTATGGCATTGAAGCTCATTTGGAGGTTTGTTAACACAGTGTCCAATGAAGGGCCAGATGTATACAAAATGGTGTCGTCTGCATAGAGGTGGATCTGAGAGTCACCAGCAGCAAGAGCGACATCATTGATATACACGGAGAAAAGAGTCGGCCCAAGAATTGAACCCTGTGGCACCCCCACAGCGACTGTCATAGGTCCAGACAACAGGCCCTCCGATTTGACACATTGAACTCTATCTGAGAAGTAGTTGGTGAACCAGGCGAGGCAGTCATTTCAGAAACCAAGGCTATTTAGTCTGCCAATAAGAATGCGGTGGTTGACAGAGTCGAAAGCCTTGGCCAGGTCGATGAAGACGGCTGCACAGTACTGTCTATTATCGATCGCGGTTATAACATAATTTAGGACCTTGAGCGTGGCTGAGGTGCACCCATGACCAGCTCGGAAACCGGATTGCATAGCGGAGAAGGTACGGTGGGATTCGAAATGGTCGGTGATCTGTTTGTTAACTTGGCTTTCAAATACTTTCGAAAGGCAGGGCAGGATGGATATAGGTCTGTAACAGTTTGGATCTAGAGTGTCACCCCCTTTGAAGAGGGGGATGACCGCGGCAGCTTTCCAATCTCTGGGGATCTCAGACATTACGAAAGAGAGGTTGAACAGGCTAGTAATAGGGGTTGCGACAATTTCGGCGGCTAGTTTTAGAAAGAAAGGGTCCAGAATGTCTAGCCCAGCTCATTTGTAGGGGTCCAGATTTTGCAGCTCTTTCAGAACATCAGTTGTCTGAATTTGTGTGAAGGAGAAGCGGGGGGGGGGGGGGGGGGGGGGGGGGGCAAGTTGCAGTGGAGGGTGCAGAGTATCCAGGTGGAAAGCATGGCCAGCCGTAGCAAAATGCTTGTTGAATTTCTCGATTATTGTAGATTTATCGGTGGTGATAGTGTTTCCTAGCCTCAGTGCAGTGGGCAGCTGGGAGGAGGTGCTCATATTCTCCATGGACTTTACAGTGTCCCAAAACTTTTTGGAGTTAGTGCTACAGGATGCAAATTTCTGTTTGAAAAGGTTAGCCTTTGCTTTCCTAAGTGCTTGTGTATATTGGTTCCTGACTTCCCTGAAAAGTTGCATATCGCTGGGGCTATTTGATGCTAATGCAGTACGCCACAGGATGTTTTTGTGCTGGTCAAGGGCAGTCAAGTCTGAGGAGAACCAGGGGCTATATCTGTTCTTAGTTCTGTATTTTTTTAATGGGGCATGTTTATTTAAGATTGAGAGGAAATTACTTTTAAAGAATCTTTGACTCCTGAATGAACTAAAAGAAAATATGACCATCATTCATTATGTTCAGTTTCATTTATTCCCCAAAAATTTGGACAGAAATCGAATGGGGTTTTCAAAGGGGTTTTCATGCTTTTGAAGTGTTTTAAAGCTACTGAATCGGGCGGGTAAATGCTGCCAGGAGATGGCAAAGTTTCAAATAGGCCTAGTTTGTGCATCACTATCCCTAGCTATTACTAGCTAACAGGGAAAAAATTGTCGAAGTAGCTAACTTGATTCTTCTTTAGGAACAGACTGGCCGAAATATAAATAATATTTCTTGGCTATGCTGGTGCATTTTTAGCCAAGTGGGCCTGTCTAACTTTTTTTGTTGTTGCGCAAAACCATCATTATCTGGCTAATAATGGGGGTCTTAAATAAATAAAATGGGCTGGTGATGGGGCCTCAATTGAAAAAAAATGGCTGGCATGTTAGAAATGACAGGGCCGATTTGTGGTCCCAGTCCGCCCCTGTTCTTCTTATATGTACCACTAAAGTTAAAACGCATTGGATTGGTGTAAACATGGGTGAGAGAGAGTTTCCTTCCACCATATTTTTTGCACCAGTCTCAACGCTTTTTCCTTTAAATCTAAGTCACATTGAGATTGAGTTTATAATTTAAATTTAACCTAACCTATGACCTGATCAATCATCCCAAAAACAAATGGCTCCTAGCCTCCCCACATGCTCTCTGTCCCTAACACAAAAACGAAAACTGAAACTAAACAATAAAAAACCGAAATATAAATATTTGTATAAAACTCAAACTATATAAATAAAAGTGAATTTCAAATAAAAAGTATAGAAATGAAAACACAAACACAAACTATAAGAACCTTGGACTGAGGGCTCAGGAGGGTCAGAGTATAGCCTACCATGTTTGTTGTTAGTTATTCACAGCTATAACATACACAGAGGGTATATACTGTCATTATACGTTTCTATATCATTCCAATGTCAAATAAAACTCCACATATCACTGCTGTATCATAGGGTAACTTGGTTTTCTCAATGCATTAGCCCACTCACCATTTAATTATTTGTGTACTCCCTATTTACTCCATAGAACTAGAGGTGATTTGCCACCTCACTTGTAACATTTCATTGCTAAGATAAAGTATGTTCTAAAGCTGAGTCTCTTTCATAAAAAGAGATGGATTTAGAAGTACTTCAGAGTGTAATAAAACACTTCCTAATCAACCCATTGCAAGTACCAATAGCCTTACTGCTCCTTTTGAGGGGCAATAGAAAACCGTCAGTAATCATTCATCTTGGTGACATTGATGAACATGATTCACAGAATCATTAGGTAATGAACTAAAAAACATTAGTTCTATCAGGTCGTTTGGCATAATAATGAGAGCTTGTCTGTTGAATAGTGTCATAAAAGAGACGTTGCTGTACTCACTGAGATATCTTGCAGTTGGTTGCTGTGACGAAGCGTCCTGTGTAGTGGATATTACACCTCACCACATTGTTGGTGAAGTCGGACTCCAAGATAAGGTACTTAGGGTTGACCTGGAGCTGAGAGGCAGAGGAGGACACAAGATGATACCACTACAGCTAGGCAGGTAGGAATAAAACAATTACTCACACAGTACTTTTATCAGTGGAATTCTGGTCAGAGATCAGAGGGAGAATCTTGACTTGAGATACTGTATGTGTGAATAAAACATCTGAAGTGCTGCTTAAATCATCTGTTGATATCAATGGGGAATTGATGAGGAATCAAGATAGATATATGTGTGCTTTAGAGTCCGACCCAATTGATGTACTCTCTGACACCTGGAGTTGCATGGCAAATGGTCCAGGAACAAAGGACAATGCCCAAGGGCTGACGGGGAAGGGCTGACTATTCCTTGGGTATTGTCCTTTGTTGTATCTCTGTTATCTCTGTTACAGTATCCAGAGCACTGAATATTGAATTTGATAGAATAATATTATAGTATCCATGTATGGTTTCTATATGAAACTTGTTCACTGAGGATAACTCTGATGCTATCTATATGTACAGTCTGTATGATCTCTCTGGTTACTTGTATCTGAATAGGGTGAACTCTGAATTACTATATGCAAAAGGTTTTATAGTCCTCTCAGAATTCTGTCTTATTTACATTGATCTTAACCCCCACACAAGCCTTTACATGCTGTGACACCCTGTGGAGATTGGGCCTGGGAGTGTTTAGGTTACTGTAAACTTGGTATCATTTGATTGGTCAATGGTGGTTGGTTTTGAGTTGAAAGGTTACACCTTCAGATGTTATAAATGGAATGAAATGCCTTTGATCTTATCCTGTATCCAGTCCATGGAGGAAGTTTGTACGATCAATTCTCATTTCTTAGGCTTCTAGGCCTCTGGACTAGTAAGCATCTCCATGTTCATGCTTTGTCCTGTAAGTTAACCTTAGGATCTATATGCTTAGAATAATGCCTTGTAATGCTTGTTAATGCTTTGTAACTTAAGCTTTATGCCTTGTAGGTGAATCCATTCATTGTACAATGTTAATTAAATATCTGCCTTTGATATAGACAATTCTCAGACCAATTCTTGCTAGACAACGTTAGCTCATTGCCTAATGCTTGCTTGTATATTTTGATTATCTTTACCGAGTCAGATAAACATTTTAATAGGCTAATTGCTTAGTCTTATTACGAGTTGCAGGGTTTTATAATATCATATATTCTGTATATACACATGACAAATATTATTGTCCACCACATGCACCACATTCATCCCTCAGTGAACACAGAAAGGCAGACAGCGATGGGACTGAATGACAGTCAAAACTAGTAGATCAGTATGAGCCACAGTCTAGGAAACATACTGTTTTATAGCTTTAGACAACTTTCCAAATGTAAAACTTTCAGATCTATTTGTTCCATTAACCTGGTCGGGCGTACCTTTTCCTATGGAATGTTGCCTTTGGAATGTTGCCTTCCTGGAAGATTACCAAGTACACAGCTGAACTTTCCTCTGCTCTTAGTCTTACCTTTAGTATGTAGTTCCCAGGTTGGATGTCTGTTATATCAATCCACTGGCAATCAATATCAGCATTGTACGTATCGTAGCAGCCCGGACTCAGACCCTGGAGGAACATAGAGGAGAGTTATTAATGTGGAACATCAACAGACTATGCCTATAGCTCAGCACCAGAGAGACGTGCCTGCACCATCTCTGACTCATAGAAAGACTGAGTGGGGTGGAAGAACTGTTAAACAAGAGTCATGTTGTGGTTGCTAGCTGAAATCTCAGATGATTATACATTGTTGCAGTACCTGGTGCAAGACCAAGACTCCGACTTGCCTTCAGACAAATGAATGATGCCATGCCAAGTGTACTGGCAAATCTACCTGAGTGAGAGATATGTTGGTGTATCTACCTGAGTGAGAGATGTGCTGGTGTATCTACCTGAGTAAGAGATGTGCTGGTGTATCTACCTGAGTGAGAGATGTGCTGGTGTATCTACTTGAGTGTGATATGTGCTGGTGTATCTACCTGAGTGTGAGATATGCTGGTGTATCTACCTTAGTGTGAGATGTGCTGGTGTATCTACCTGAGTGAGAGATGTGCTGGTGTATCTACCTGAGTGAGAGATGTGCTGGTGTATCTATCTGAGTGAGAGATGTGTTGGTGTATCTACCTGAGTGAGAGATGTGCTGGTGTATCTACCTAAGTGAGAGATGTGCTGGTGTATCTACCTGAGTGAGAGATGTGCTGGTGTATCTACCGGAGTGAGAGATGTGTTGGTGTATCTACCTGAGTGAGAGATGTGCTGGTGTATCTACCGGAGTGTGAGATGTGCTGGTGTATCTACCTGAGTGAGAGATGTGCTGGTGTATCTACCTGAGTGTGAGATATGTTGGTGTATCTACCTGAGTGAGAGATGTGCTGGTGTATCTACCTGAGTGAGAGATGTGCTGGTGTATCTATCTGAGTGAGAGATGTGTTGGTGTATCTACCTGAGTGAGAGATGTGCTGGTGTATCTACCTAAGTGAGAGATGTGCTGGTGTATCTACCTGAGTGAGAGATGTGCTGGTGTATCTACCGGAGTGAGAGATGTGTTGGTGTATCTACCTGAGTGAGAGATGTGCTGGTGTATCTACCGGAGTGTGAGATGTGCTGGTGTATCTACCTGAGTGAGAGATGTGCTGGTGTATCTACCTGAGTGTGAGATGTGTTGGTGTATCTACCTGAGTGAGAGATGTGCTGGTGTATCTACCTGAGTGAGAGATGTGTTGGTGTATCTACCTGAGTGAGAGATGTGCTGGTGTATCTACCTGAGTGAGAGATGTGTTGGTGTATCTACCTGAGTGAAAGATGTGCTGGTGTATCTACCTGAGTGTGAGATGTGCTGGTGTATCTACCTGAGTGAGAGATGTGCTGGTGTATCTACCTGAGTGAGAGATGTGTTGGTGTATCTACCTGAGTGTGAGATGTGCAGGCATAACGCTTCAGGTGACCAAAGTCACAGGTGGTGTCCTCCAGACAGAAGCTGGCCTTGTGTCCCTCAGCCACCTTCCTTCCTGTGGTGACCTCCAGCAGGTCATAGTGGCTGAACTCATCCATGCTGTGGTAGTGTCTGTTGGTAGACAGAGGGGCAAATAGGTGGTCAGTAGTGCAAATAGAGGGGAGTAAATGTCCACTTTTACCATATAAAAATGCATTTGTGACAGGTAAAAAGTGTCTGTGTGTAGCACAGGAGAGAGAAGAGGCATTGCACAGGGTAGTCAGTAAGGGAACAAAGGAGAGTCCAATTTTAACATTTACAAATTCAGTAAATGACAGGTACAACAAACAATACTAGAGACGTGCTCAATTTGCATAAAATATAATTACATGATAATCAGTAAACCAACACAAAGCAAACTGTTCAAAGTCAAGCCGTACATATCTTTAAATAAGATGCGCTTCTTTATTTGAACAGCCTATTGCCCTCACCTGTCAACACTTAAACTCGGTGCAGCTTGACTGAGCATATCACAAAGTACAAAAGGAGTATAATCTAATTAATAGCTACAATCATGCACTGATGAAGCAAGACATCAACAATCTATTGATGTACAGTACGAGGGCTTGTTAATTACTTCATATCAATCTGGAATGTTTTAATCACTACCGCAATATAAGTGAAGGTTGAGCATGTGTGCGTGTTGTGTGTGTGTGAATGTGTCTGTGTCAGTACTTGCATTTGTGTATGTGTGTGTGTTTACACAGCTTTAACAGCTTTGGAATGCTGGGGTTCGCCACTGCTAGCCTGGATACCCATGAGAACAAATCATATCCTCAGAATGTGAAATGAGTTACACCACTCTGTATCTCAGTGTACTGCTGGTGCTGCTCCATCTGAAATCATTTACTGTAATAACCTAGCACAATCTTGTAGATGGGATGTGGACCAATGCCAAGTGTCAGACAGTGACCTGAGAGGGCTGGGGTTTTACTGTTGCCCTCTGCAGACCAGCATGTTGTGAATATCATTTCCATACTAACTGTTAACTCTCTAGTACGCAGATAAATCAGACAGATACTGATACACTGTAATGTTGAGAATACAAGTGGCTTACATGGGTGATTCCTTTAAATATGCATTAGAAACAGTGTTGTACAGTGAATAAGAAGGATTCCTCTGTCATATTTAGTCTCCTGCTATTTGGAATAAATGGCAGCATGGTAAATGAAAAACATATTGCATCTCGATTCCCAGATACAGTAATGACCTCGTATTTCAGCCAAGTTAGATTTCCTATGAACTGTGAACACAGCGTCTAATGGCTGAAAAGCTGGAGTGCATTGTCAACCTATTCATCTCACAGGCACTTAAATGTATCCTAATCCTAATTATTGAAATGAATCACCCTTTCTTGCTATTTTTACTGAAAGTCACATTCCAGATTCCAGACACTAAGAATTTTGTCAGTGTTTGTTTTGGTGAATGTAGTGCAGGTGTGGTATGAGCTGGAGCTGGTTCAGTCAGTAGGACTCAGACTGTATAAATAATAACCTCCTTACCTCATGCTCCCTGTTTTAACATAGCTACAACTTTTTACTGGCGTAGTCATTAAAGATTGAATGGAGGCTTGGAGGGAAAGGCAGACGGGTACTTTCCACCAATGGAGGAGGTGACAAATGAAAGAAGAAGTCATTCTTTCCATAGCAGTTGGAGATGGTAAACAGCT
The DNA here is from genome assembly GCF_964263955.1 of Coregonus lavaretus. NCBI lineage: Eukaryota > Metazoa > Chordata > Actinopteri > Salmoniformes > Salmonidae > Coregonus > Coregonus lavaretus. The sequence continues at coordinate 11,457,086 of NC_140024.1, forward strand.
CCTCTCAGGTGAGGAACCGTGTGTTTCCACAGGCTAAAAGCTACACCATTCTCCAAGGGGGATCTGCACCGACTACACAGGGAATCTGTAAACACAGAGGAATTGAAAGGGCTGCACACTGGGTATCCTGAGAGGGCAGCTCTCTGTAAAACACCCTCTGTATGTGGTGTGTGTGTGTGTGTGTTTGTGTGTGTGTGTATGTGTGTATGGGAAGTGGTTTGGAGGCGGGTGTTCAGTGCAATGGGGGTTTGAAACATGGCCATTATTTTTGTTCCCGCGACAGACGTTTATTTAGATTGAGATTGAGATTGTTATCTCTCTGTGAGAGTGGGACAGACAGGGAGATACTGGGTCTAGAGCTGTCTGGACTGGAGGGCTCTTTCCCTCGCCTTGGAATCCTGGATCTCCCCCTGTGACAATGTAAGCTAGAGAGAATGCACTTTTGGAAGGACACAGGGAGAAGGCTGGAATAAGAATGGCTTGTAATCCTAATATACAAAACATTCCAATCCCACTTTGCACTGTATACCCATGAGTCATTTTCCAGTTGTGTTGCAATGCAATACAAATAATTCCAGGAGGCCAGGCAGGAGAAGGGTGGGAAATATTTAGTGGATGGTGTTTGCATTCCATACAGTGCAACCAGATTACAGGAAGCCCAGAAATATATTACATAGCATCTGGACAAAGAGTAGCCATGGCCTTTGAACTTAGAGGTCAGGGGTCACTGTATGCTTGTGCTACATAGAGATAAAGAGAAGCGAAGAGGAGCATAATCTGAATATCTGCATGTACGTCATCCGGATTTTAACTCTGCACATCTATTGTACTGATTGATCACTATTGATCACTCTATTGTGTAAATGGACAGAAATGTAATATTGAGATGTACCAAATGTTTTATAGAGAAATCTAAATCTAATGATCCACACTGTATTTAAATTAAACAGATATCATGCTATCTGTTTGTCTCCATAAAACACTGATTCTAAGGTTTTATCCTAAGCGTTCTGTACCGCATAACATTTGCTCAATACACAAATTAAAATCCGGAGGGATTGAGAGCGCATACACTGACTACACATTGCATTCCAATATTCCATTAGGGGGCAGAATGTAGGACAGTAAAGTTTATTGTTAGAATTTGAGGAAGAGTTGTTATTTTCTCAAAACAAGCACACTTTGTAACTGTGTTCTGTGCTGTTCGACTAACACAAATCCATGTCATCATATAATACCAGGCACCAGGCCTATGATGCCAGGGCACGGATTGACAGGAATATTTATGGATTCTATTCCCTTTTCCATTGGCCAGTCATATCGAGCTGTTGCATTGGCTAACTCCCGCCCTGGAAACCAATGTATAAATGAACAGTGATGTCACCAGGCAACATTGCCAATCGGTTAATGGGAAGTCAACATTCCACAGAGCTGAGGACAGTAAGTACAGCCTGAGACTTGTTGCACAAACTCAAGGAACCCAGACATACTGTGACCAATGAAGTCGTTGTGGAACGCAAGGTCATAGAGAAAGGGCAGGGCAGAGGGTGTCCAAACATATCATTGATGTCATGACATAATGTATTAAGTAAAGTCATGATATCACCAAAAAGAGCAAATGTGAACGCACTGACCTCAGCTAACGAAACTAATAGAAAACGAATGAGCTAAACAGCCACATGAAACAGCAAATCTGACTAACCCTGTAGAGCAAGGATGTTACAGTTTTTAGCATAGCAAAGATGAGTATAATAACCCAATAGCATATGGGTTTGGGGAGACTGGTTACTCACTGATGGCAGCTGTGCCACTCCCAGGTGTGTCGGGGTCGGTTGGGCATGAAGTCAGCTGTCCCCTGGTTTTTAACCCTCTGTGGGAAGCGAAGCAGGACTCTAACGTCATAGTCTGTAGTGTCAGCGCTATAGGCAGTGCTGTGGGGAGACAAAAACAAAGTATGGAATAGCAATGAGTGAAGGAAAGTACAGATGGCTACAGAGAACTAGTCTCCCATGGGTTGTCCCGGTGAGTTTCTGATACCTCAGGCTCACAATGTGTTCCTGCAAATAGACAGAATTGAGCTGGAGGGAAGGAATATGTTAAATAAATAATTCACACTACAGATTACTGTGATTAATCTACATAGCCTGCTGCACATGTTTTCAGTCTTGTAGCAAGGAAAGCTTTGTAGTGGACAGGCATACAGTGAGGGAAAAAAGTATTTGATCTCCTGCTGATTTTGTATGTTTGCCCACTGACAAAGACATGATCAGTCTATAATTTTAATGGTAGGTTTATTTGAACAGTGAGAGACAGAATAACAACAAAAAAATCCAGAAAAACGCATGTCAAAAATGTTATAAATTGATTTGCATTTTAATGAGGGAAATAAGTATTTGACCCCTCTGCAAAACATGACTTAGTACTTGGTAGGCAAAACCCTTGTTGGAAATCACAGAGGTCAGACGTTTCTTGTAGTTGGCCACCAGGTTTGCACACATCTCAGGAGGGATTTCGTCCCACTCCTCTTTGCAGATCTTCTCCAAGTCATTAAGGTTTCGAGGCTGACGTTTGGCAACTCGAACCTTCAGCTCCCTCCACAGATTTTCTATGGGATTAAGGTCTGGAGACTGGCTAGGCCACTCCAGGACCTTAATGTGCTTCTTCTTGAGCCACTCCTTTGTTGCCTTGGCCATGTGTTTTGGGTCATTGTCATGCTGGAATACCCATCCACGACCCATTTTCAATGCCCTGGCTGAGGGAAGGAGGTTCTTACCCAAGATTTGACGGTACACGGCCCCGTCCATCGTCCCTTTGATGCGGTGAAGTTGTCCTGTCCCCTTAGCAGAAAAACACCCCCAAAGCATAATGTTTCCACCTCCATGTTTGATGGTGGGTATGGTGTTCTTACGGTCATAGGCAGCATTCCTCCTCCTCCAAACACGCGAGTTGAGTTGATGCCAAAGAGCTCGATTTTGGTCTCATCTGACCACAACACTTTCACCCAGTTCTCCTCTGAATCATTCAGATGTTCATTGGCAAACTTCAGACGGGCCTGTATATGTGCTTTCTTGAGCAGGGGGACCTTGCGGGCGATGCAGGATTTCAGTCCTTCACGGCGTAGTGTGTTACCAATTGTTTTCTTGGTGACTATGGTCCCAGCTGCCTTGAGATCATTGACAAGATCCTCCCGTGTAGTTCTGGGCTGATTCCTCACCGTTCTCATGATCATTGCAACTCCACGAGGTGAGATCTTGCATGGAGCCCCAGGCCGAGGGAGATTGACAGGTATTTTGTGTTTCTTCTATTTGCGAATAATTGCACCAACTGTTGTCACCTTCTCACCAAGCTGCTTGGCGATGGTCTTGTAGCCCATTCCAGCCTTGTGTAGGTCTACAATCTTGTCCCTGACATCATTGGAGAGCTCTTTGGTCTTGGCCATGGTGGAGAGTTTGGAATCTGATTGATTGATTGCTTCTGTGGACAGGTGTCTTTTATACAGGTAACAAGCTGAGATTAGGAGCACTCCCTTTAAGAGTGTGCTCCTAATCTCAGCTCGTTACCTGTATAAAAGACACCTGGGAGCCAGAAATCTTTCTAATTGAGAGGGGGTCAAATACTTATTTCCCTCATTAAAATGCAAATCAATTTATAACATTTTTGACATGTGTTTTTCTGGATTTTGTTGTTGTTATTCTGTCTCTCACTGTTCAAATAAACCTACCATAAAAATGATAGACTGATCATTTCTTTGTCAGTGGGCAAACGTACAAAATCAGCAGGGGATCAAATACTTTTTTCCCTCACTGTACACCGTGTAGCGAGGTCCAACATGAACACATCTTTTAGAATAGTTTTTATAATAACCTGCACTCCAAAGTATCAGTAAAAATCTTTGAAATTCATCTTATGGCTGTTGTTGACATTGGAGTGTATAGCACATTATACAAGGTCATCTGTCCATGATTGCTGATAACACAGACAGGATATGAGAGGGCTTCGAGGAATGACTGTGCTTGAGGAAAGGAGGGCAAACAGGAGAGCCAGTCGGACAACAAAGTTCATCGCCATCATTTAAATGCTCTGTCTGTCTGTCTGCAGCCTGGCAATTTGTACTGTACCCATCTAACCCTGGGGCCAATGTCAGAGGCCCATTATGTGTACTGCAGCAGACTCAACCATTCAGAGAACCATTTACTCACAGGCCAGGTTAGATAGACGAGCCTTAGGCTGCGTTTACACAGGCAGCCCAAATCTGATCTTTCGCCCAATTATTGGCAAAAGATATGATCTGATTGGTCAAAAGACCAATTAGTGGCAAAATATCCGAATTGTGTAAATGCAGCCTTAGTGACAGGCCTAGGTGACCAGATTTCAGGTTATTGATGTTGTACTGTGAACTGGGTTCCAAACTTTAAATACTGCAGCTTAGATAAGGAGTAACTTTACTAAACAGGTAGCTAAAACAGGCAATAATGGGAAAGATCAGCATCTGAGACATTAAATGCAAATATTACCCGATACATGGAATCTTTCAATCTGTTCTAACTGGAGGAGACTGATTGTTCATCAGAATGTATATACTGGCTTACAAAAACTGGTGATAATCTTTCATGCCATTAAAGTGTGCAGAGTGGCTACTAACAACATTATTGTATGTTATCCTCATTCAAAGCAAATACAGACACTTACTAAAACATTTAAAAAGTAAAAAATGGTATCTTACCTTGCCAAGCATTTCTCCTCGGCAGCACAGCGGAGAGAGTACATGTGAGCCCTCTGGATATACGTGGAGGCCTGCACATAGTTGGGATCAGGAACCAGGTCTGGCAAACCTAGAACAATACACTTGGCTCAACACATAGTATCCTTCAACAGCAAATTATTAAATCATGTTAGTACCAGTACCTTGATGCTAATGTCAACTTTTACAGGTCTGCTTCCAGTGAGGTCATTCCTCAAATAAAACAGCACAGCTTTACACCTGTTTATCAGCTATATTTAATTCCCCTGCATTGGGTTATTCTAAGGACTTTGATACAGATGCAGTAGAAGATTTGTTCCCGCTTTAAATGACATGCAGCTCATAAAGCCTTCATAAACACTACATAAATGTGTTACAAATCGCCTATAACCATATGTCATGCTTTATAAAGGGTTCATAAATGTGGCATAACTGTGTGACATAAACATCAATGTCAAATGTGACATAACCCACTATGTCAAATATGACATGAACCTGTGCTTTATAAAGGGTGGCATAAGCACTGCTTAATAAAGGCCTTATAAATCATATTAAATTGAGGTGTCACAAAGCATTTAGAGCATTGCAATGCCAGGATATTGGGGTTGATTCCCAGGACCACCCATATGTAAACATTTATTCACGCATGACTGTAAGTCACTTTGGATAAAAGCGTTTGCTAAATGTTATATATTATTTCACTAAAACAGGAAAGTGATTCAGCACCAGAGAGGACATGGTTGTAGGTTCTAGTCTCCCGAGTGGCGCAGTGGTCTAAGGCACTGCATCGCAGTGCTAGCTGTGCCACTAGAGATCCTGGTTCGAATCCAGGCTCTGTCGTAGCCGGCCGCGACCGGGAGACCCATGGGGCGGCGCACAATTGGTCCAGGGTAGGGGAGGGAATGGCCAGCAGGGATGTTTGTAGAGCATGGCGTTTGCAATGCCAGGGTTGTGGGTTCGATTCCCACGGGGGGCCAGTATGAAAAAAAAAATACATATATATAAAATGTATGCACTCACTAACTGTAAGGCGCTCTGGATAAGAGCGACTGCTAAATGACTAAAATGTAAATGTATGTGTTTAGGTCAATGATGCTACATACAGTGCATTCGGAAAGTAATCAGACCCCTTGACCTTTTCCACATTTTGTTACGTTAGAGCCATATTCTAAAATTGATAAAATTGTTTTTTTCCCTCATCAATCTACACACAATACCCCATAATGCAAAGCCAAAACAGGTTTATAGAAATGTTTGCAAATGTATAAAAAAAAAAAAACTGAAATATCACATTTACCATAAGTATTCAGACCCTTTACTCAGTACTTTGTTGAAGCACCTTTAGCAGCGATTACAGCCTCTAGTCTTCTTGGATATGACGCTACAAGCTTGGCACGCCTGTATTTGGGGAGTTTCTCCCATTCTTCTCTGCAGATCCTCTCAAGCTCTGTCAGGTTGGATGGGGAGTAGCCTTCCAGAAGCTTCCCACAATAAGTTGGGTGAATTTTGGCCCATTCCTCCTGACAGAGCTGGTGTACCTGAGTCAGGTTTGTAGGCCTCCTTGTTCGCACACGCTTTTTCAGTTCTGCCCACACATTTTCTATAGGATGGAGGTCAGGGCTTTGTGATGGCCTCTCCAATCCCTTGACTTTGTTGTCCTTAAGCCATTTTGACACAACTTTGGAGGTATGCTTGGGGTCATTGTCCATTTGGAAGACCCATTTGCGACCAAGCTTTAACATCCTGACTGATGTCTTGAGATGTTGCTTCAATATATCCACATAATTGTCCTTCCTCATGATGCCATCTATTTTGTTTAGTGCACCAGGCCCTCCTGCAGCACCCCCCAGCATGATGCTGCCACCCCCGTGCTTCACCGTTGGGATGGTGTTCTTTGGCTTGCAAGCAGCCCCCTTTTTCCGTCAGTTCTATTTTTGTTTCATCAGGCCAGAGGACATTTCTCCAAAAAGTACGATCTTTGTCCCCATGTGCAGTTGCAAACCGTAGTCTGGCTTTTTTATGGCGGTTTTGGAGCAGTGGCTTCTTCCTTGCTGAGTGGCCTTTCAGGTTATGTCGATATAGGACTAGTTTTACTGTGGATATAGATACTTTTGTACCTGTTTCTTCCAGCATCTTCACAAGGTCCTTTGATGTTGTTCTGGGATTGATTTGCACTTTTCGCACCAAAGTACGTTCATCTCTAGGAGACAGAACGTGTCTCCTTCCTGAGCGGTATAACGGTTGCGTGGTCCCATGGTGTTTATACTTGCATACTATTGTTTGTACAGATGAACGTGGTACCTTCAGGTGTTTGGAATTTGCTCCCAAGGATGAACCAGACTTGTAGAGGTCTACAATTTTCTTCTGAGGTCTTGGCTGATTTCTTTTGATTTTCCCATGACGTCAAACAAAGAGGCACTGAGTTTGACGGTAGGCCTTGAAATACATCCACAGGTACACCTCCAATTGACTCAAATGATGTCAATTAGCCTATCAGAAGCTTTTCTTGAATTTTCCAAGCTGTTGAAAGGCACAGTCAACTTAGTGTATGTAAACTTCTGATCCACTGGAATTGTGATACATTGAATTATAAGTGAAATAATCTGTCTGTAAACAATTGTTGGAAAAATTACTTGTGTCATGCACAAAGTAGATGTCCTAACCGACTTGCAAAAACTATAGTTTGTTAACAAGAAATTTGTGGAGTGGTTCAAAAACAACTTTTAATGACTCCAACCTAGGTGTATGTAAACTTCCGACTTCAACTGTATATACATTTTACGGACACAGTATATTTTACATTAGTTATCTTGTTATTTTCGCGTCCAGCCAGGTAGGCTATATTCCTGTTGTAAAGAGAAGCAATGTGCTTAATATTAGGAAAGTTGTGAAGTAAATATAGTAGGGTTAGCCAATAGAAAGCTGATGGGATCCTCCTCTTTTTAATAGAGGCCATCAACCCCCCCCCCCCCCCCCCCTTTTATGCTGCTGCTACTATCTTTTTATTATCTATACATAGTCACTTTAATAACTCTACCTACATGTTCATATTACCTCAATGACCTCGACTAACCGGTGCCCCCGCACATTGACTCTGTGCCGGTACCCCCTGTATATAGCCTCGCTATTGTTATTTTACTATTGTTATTTTACTGCTGCGCTTTAATTTTTTTAATTTTTATGTCTTTCTTAAAACTGCATTGTTGGTTAAGGCCTTGTAAGTAAGCATTTCACTGTAAGGTCTACACCTGTTGCATTCGGCGCATGTGACAAATACAATTTGATTCGATTTGATTTGACTCGTGACCACTGGTGTAGCTGTAACAGCCTTAGTGTTTACATCATTAAACTTTTATGTATGTGTTATGAATGACCAAATGGGTCTGACTTTATAGTAAGTACAGCGTCAGAAAGACACTTTCAATTTCTTTAGGTTGGGGGCTTTCATCAAGGTACGTGTTTCTTGGTGTAACGTCGTTTGATTTTAAACCTAACCCTAACTAATGAAGGCCTAGTTTGCGTTGGTCCACCTGCGCATTTGGGCGGAAGTGTCTGGGAATGAGATTAGGTGTAATGTGAGTAATATGACATCACTTTAGAGCGTATGCCATCCTTCAGCACAACATGTCACCCTTTATAAAGCATGATTATATCATATTCGACATAGTGGGTTATGTCACAGTTGACATTGGTGATTATGTCACACAGTTATGACACTCTTTAGAAAGCATGACATACAGTTATAGAGGCTTTGTAACACATTTATGTAGTGCTTATGAAGTTATGAAGGCTTTATGAAGCCTTTAGAAGCTGAATATCATTTCAAGCGGGACCAAAGATTCAGTGTAGCGTTATGACCACAAGTTACATATGGTGACACATTCAGATAAGTGGGAAATAAGGGTCCTGTGGTCAGCAGTCAAGAATCTCTAATTACAGTACATTCCAGATGATAATCTCAGCAGGATTAGTAGTCCCTCCTATATACAGGGGGTACCGGCACAGAGTCAATGTGCGGGGGCACCGGTTAGTCGAGGTCATTGAGGTAATATGAACATGTAGGTAGAGTTATTAAAGTGACTATGTGGTCCTCTGTAGCTCAGCTGGTAGAGCACGGCGCTTGTAACGCCAAGGTAGTGGGTTCGATCCCCGGGACCACCAATACACAAAAAAAAAATGTATGCACGCATGACTGTAAGTCGCTTTGGATAAAAGTGTCTGCTAAATGGCATATTATTTATTTATTTATAAGGGAACTATTATGATGGTTAGATTCTGATCTTAGTGTACAGAAAAAAGCTAATCATGCCAAGAAACATAAAATGGAGTATACATGAATGAGTCATTCATTCTTTAAAAAATTATTCCCTCGACCTGAATGTGAAAGTGAAAACATGGTTGGTACACACAGGGAGATAATTATGCTAAGATGCTGTTCCTCCTAATATGATGTGATGTTTCATGACACTAATCCTAATATGAACCTGTCATTGCATATTAACCTTTGGCATGAAAAATACATTCAGACTATTCATATCTGGAGAGGATAATGCTAAGCATTAGAAAAACAACTTCACCAGAATACTAGACTTACAATTCTCTTCTGCTACAGTATCCAAAGTTTTTACTCAATATTTGTTGTAGGCTCCTAGTAATCAAAAATGGAAAGAACTTTCACGTTTATGCAAGAAAATGAGAGAGATGGAGGGAAAGAGAGAGAGAGAGAGCAGCACGCCAAGGTAAAACAACAATGATCTCACACCCTGCTGTTCCTAAACTGGGCCAGTGACCGACTCGGTCAGAGAAACAGAAGAATAAATATAAAAGCAGGCCTGAGTTGTCAGAGCTAATGTCTGTCCCATTTCCAGTAAAGGGCATGCCAGAAAGGGTCACTGGGATACCTTATCACCACCCCCCTTCCCTCCCCCTTTACCTCAACCTCAAAGGCCAGACATTCACTTAAATGTGAACCAGTTGGAGCAACATAAAGTCAAACCCAAGTTTTGACCTCTGGACCATTACAAAAAAATACCATCTGCTTCATTTTGATAACAGTAAAATTGACAAAACAGTAAAACAACTGAAGGCATATGTTGATATGATATTTAGTGTTGTGCTTTTCTATTCCCACTCTATCATCGCTGTTGCTTCACTGTTGTTTATAACAGGCCTTGGATACAGTTTGTTTATAGGAATTCTACAGAGAAAGCTTCCTATCTCCTCTGCCTGTTTAACGTCCAGGTGAGCCTTCCCCAGTTTAGACACAGGTTCAAGTGAGGGTTCTGTCTTTCCCAGCACTGTGTGCACATCCTATTTGTCATCTCTCTCTGAAGCAGACTTACAGGCCACGGGAAGCTTCCTGGGGCAGACCATGTAAACACTGTAAGGCCTGTGTGAAACGCAGAGGTTTTCCATCCAGCAGTGGACTCTTCTCCCTCTTCTTTCAGCAAAGCCTTTGTTCTCTGGCCCCCTAATCTCCGGAAACTGGAAAGTGGGTATTTTTCAGAGGGATAAAGTGTGTCTGAACCAAAAGCTGATCAGCCATTGAAAGCATTTGACAAGGCTGTACATATCATATTCTAAATGGGGCACTAGAGAAAATATGTTGGATTTTGCCAGTTCTTTAGCAATGTATTTCCCTGAAAGTGTACAATACACAACATGCAAACACATCCCTTTTACTAAGTCAATGGCATGGCATTTCTTTTTGAGAACAGCTCTTTCATTATAGTGGGTGCATGTGAGAGTATGTGAGAGCTTAAGAGTGGTGAGAGAATAGAGTGCAATACAAATATTGGGGTAAATCTGAAATAGAAATAAAGGTTGCAGTCACATCACTATGTGAACAAGACAAGTCCTAGCCTATTGCAACACACCTCTTAGGCTCTTTCCACATCCTCATTTTATGTTGTTCCCATTAAGGCCATTTGGCAATAAACAAGACAAGTTACTACTTATCTCTATTGACAACTCAATACAGTAACATTTCTCACTGGGCAAAAACTTGTTGAATCAACGTTGTTTCAAGTTAGTTGACAACTCAACCAAATATAAATCAAAACTAGACATTGAACTGATGTCTGTGCCCAGTGGAGTTATTTGGATAGTCCATCTGTAGATGCTCTACATACTATCTACAGACTATCAGTAACATTTCAACTGACTATCTACTAACCCTAGCGCCAATCCTAAACTTAACCCTTATCCTAACCCTAAACTTAAACCTTACCCTAACCCTTATTCTAAACCTAACCCTAACCGTAACCTGAGCAAGCAGTTGTTTATCAACAGATAGTTTGTTGATAGTATGACCATCTGTAGAGCATCTACAGATGGACTAGCCAGACTATCCAAATAAAATGTGACCCTCAATACTTCTGTATCTAATCTGTCTTTGATTTGAGTCCTTGTATTCATTTGAGTGGCAACAAAGCGAACCGGTCAGTTAAATTGGAATCCCTTGCAGCCTGCCTTTGCTTCTATTGACTGTCATCACATTGGAAGAACTTCTATCACATTGATTAAATGGAGTGTGAGAAAGCTGAGGCATCTGCACAGGTTGGCTGCGTCTAGGACAGAGAAGAATGCTTCCACATTCCAGTGTCTTAATGAGTGAGACTGAGTTAAGGAACTGAATCACATGGCACATTAAAGAGCCTGTTGCGGGGCCTCCAGAGTTTTCACAGCGGTGTAAGGCACTGTATCGCAGTGCTAGAGGTGGCACTACAGACCCGGATTCGATCCCAGGCTGTATCACAACCGGCCGTAATTGGGAGTCCCATAGGGTGGCACACAATTGGCCCAGCGTTGTCTGGGTTAGGGGAGGGTTTGGCCGGGGGGGCTTTACTTGGCTCATCACGCTCTAGCGACTCCTTATGGCGGGCTGGGCACCAGCAGGCTGACCTTGGTCGTCAGTTGAACAGTGTTTCCTCCGACACGTTGGTGCGGCTGGCTTCTGGGTTAACCAGGCGGGTGTTAAGAAGCGCGGTTTGGCGGGTTATGTTTCGGAGGACTCCTGACTCAACCTTCGCCTCCTGAGCCCGTTGGGGAGTTGCAGCGATTAGACAAGATCGAAATTGGGGGGATAAAAGAGGTAAAATACAAAACATATATAATAATATGCACACCCAGGCCAGGCAGAGGAATATAGATATGTGTAAGTCAATCTTCCATGCTCCCAACCAGAGGAGAGGATCCCATCTGATGTCCCACCCTTTAGGCCATGGAGGCTCCTAGCGGCTGGAACAGAGAAAACTCCCACACACGTGTTGGTGATTGCGTCACTTTTTGCCACACGGCTTAGTTACTCTAAATAAATGTGTTCCACATTGCTAACTTGGGTTCAATAATAATATCGGTGTCCACCCCCTACCCTCACCCTACTCCCTACCCCCAGCCCTGCGATTGGCTCTCAGAACAGAGTCTATCAATTACCCTGGGTTTTCAAGAAATAGTGTGTTTTGAATTACGAAACGAGTCCTGGGCCATTTGGCTGGACTGCTGCATGTCTAAGAGCAACTCATTGATCCTCCCTCCCTCCCTCTTCACCCCAGCTCATACTAAATATTTGTTGATTTCCTGAGGCAATGGACCCCATCTCTCTCTCTCTCTCTCTCTCTCTCTCTCTCTCTCTCTCTCTCTCTCTCTCTCTCTCTCTCTCTCTCTCGCTCCTCTCTCTCTCTCTCTCTCTCTCTCTCTCTCTCTCTCTCTCTCTCTCTCTCTCTCTCTCTCTCTCTCTCTCTCTCTCTCTCTCTCTCTCTCTCACTCACTCACTCACTCACACTCACTCACTCACTCACTCACTCACTCACTCACTCACTCACTCACTCACTCACTCACTCACTCACACACACTCACTCACCCAGGCCTCCCCAAGAGCCAATCCATTTTCAGCAGACTATTACTCCCCACGCTATGACACAGTGAGCCCTGTGTGTGCGCTCACCACATTGGCAGGCCTTTCTCAACACCTGGTTTCAATATCCCCTCTGAGTGAGTGGGAAAAGATGAACCGTCCTACAGTACAGTTTGCTTTTGTTTGGCAAATTAGAATTGGCAAAACTTGAGCCAGTAAATAACAATGCTATTCTGGTTATTTATAGGGATTTCCATGTACTGTGTTCTGGGCTTGAGAGAGGTGAAATGAAAAAACTCTAGAAAACAGTGTTGTACTTCTCCAGCTGTAGAGGCACATAGCTGGGTAGCCAGGTGGTGAGGGTGGTGAGGGTTTTGCTCCCCCTGGGCTCACACTGTCCACTGCTGTCAGGAAATAGCAGAGGAGAGGAGCTACATTCCCTTCTTGTTTCCTCTCCTTCAACTGAGGGAAAGCTTGGATGTGACCCCACAAGTGCATCATCCACTTCACATGTGCACTACTATTAGGATCTGGTGGTTCCTTTGTGGTTTGCATGACTGTCTTGTACTGCTCACATCAAACAGACTAGAAAGTTGACTTAATAGAAGATGACAAATCTCTCCAGTTTCTTTAGGACCACATACAGATCAACTTTCATACTCTCAAAACAAAATACATTCTAATGATTTAAAACATTTGGTAGGACAGTGGACAAAGAGCTGGCTTTGTTATAAGACATAATATGAACTAAATGACTTTGTGCATGTTCATTGCGCATACCTCTCTGTTCCGGCCGGTAGACACTCCCGACGTTGACGCTGGGGTTCTCCACGGCCGTGTTGGGGTTTCTTCCTGGCACCACAGGTTGGAGGAAGGGAGGCTGTTGCTGCACCTGGGGCCTACCGAACGGGGGGAACTGCTCGTACTGGGGGCTTCGTACTGGAGGCTGAGCGCCAGCCACTGTCCTGTCCGGGGCAGCGGGCACTGTGCCGGCAGCGGCAGCAGCAGGATCCTCTCCTCCATTGTAGAGGCTGTGTGTGTATCTGCGGTCCAGGCCATCTGAGAAGGGAGGCTGGGCAGCCCGTGCTGGCACGGCAGGCACGGCAGGCACGACAGGGTTGGGCCCGTAGCCATAGGAATGGTAGTAACGGTAGCCATCCTCACCATAGTCCTGCGGGGAGCGTGGAACCACAGGTGCCAGACCAGCACCAGTTCCATACCCGACTCCAGTGTATCCTCCACCAACACCAACATATCCTCCACCACCAGCACCATAGCCTCCACCTGTGGACCTCTGGAAGGGTGGCTCTGCGTAGCCCCGACCTGCTCCCTCCACCACACTGGGATCATAGGGCAGAGGGTAGGGCTGCTGAGGGAAGGGGTATTGTGGGTAGGGTTGGACAGGGACGTTGTAGGAAGATGAGAAGGATGATGAGGATGATGAAGAGGACCCAGTGGATGGCCTGAAGCGGGGGTTGGTGGAGCCTGTCCCCACTGAGCCCTGGCGCCAGTTGTCGGGCACCTGTCCGAAGCCAAATGGATGTCTGGCCTGTCCTCTCACTGTCTCCGAGCCTCCCCTGGAGGGGGCCTGCCTGCGTACGTTACCTCCCTGTGGTCTGCGGGGGGTTCGGGGGCGAGAGTCAGCCACCACCACTCTGTGACTTCTCTCCTGGTCCTGTGCTCCTGCGGGGACGTACTCAGCTCCACTGTTGAGGAGGCTGAACCTCCGGCCGTTGTTCTCCCACTGGATTGTTTGTCTCCAGGGGGTGGCAGCGCCATCCTGCCCCACAGCCTGGGCCTGAGCCTGGGCCTGGGCCCATCCGGAGCCCAGTAGTAAACACACCAAGCTCGTCACAACAAGACGCAGCATCATCATGGCACTAAACACACCTCAACTCACCACCACACAGAGAAACCAACCAACAGCAGCTCAAACACGACCAACCACCTATAGCCTATGTCAACACAGCATGAATCCTCTTCTGGGGGTATGGAGCAGCTCGTGGTGGGAGTGTGGAGAGGATAGCAGGAGGATATGCCAGTGGTTCTGTCCATTCGCTGCTCCTTACAGCTGGCTAGAGAGGCTGAGGATCAGTCTGTGTCCAGGAGCAGTCATTTCCTGAAGGGGGGGAGTTGGCTTCAGAGGCCCCGCTGCTGGTGCTAGTGTCTGTTAGTGCTGTGAGAGAAGGCCCTGTCTTCCTGGCTGTCTAGCTGGGCTGTGACTGTCAGTTGACTGAGCATTTCTCTCACTCAGCCTTCTGGAGAGGAGTGCCTGCCTGTGTGCCTCGACTGCAGCCTTCTATTTGCTTCTCTAATGCTTACAATGGGCTGTGAAAAAAATCACTCTCAACTTTTTTTTTTTAAGGAGAGATCCCACATGGCCCTAGTGCTAGAGCGGTTTCCTGGACTGACTGCTGGAGCCAGGCCTCGCTCTGTAAGGCTTCCAGAGTCAACATCACCATCTGCAAAGGCACTCAGATTTATATCGCGGCTCACTTTCCATTGCCCAAATTCTTTTATCATCCTGAACAAGCAGAGATGTGTGGAACATGGCCTGGATTCACCCACACAGGTGTCTAGCAAACGTTTTTTTTTTTTTTCTCTTTTCAAAAACCCTTTAACCTCATAACTACGTACAGATGGGAAATAACTCGTAACAAAAATTTCTTTTGAAAGTAAATCGGTAACAGAGTTTTGCCCACTCAGATCAGTACAGTTACAAGGAGCAACAGGTTCCTTTAAACTGGAGAACTGATGAAGAGGAGAGAGTGTGAGGGACAGCTTTCAGACAAATAGTCAGATAGTCTTTGATTCAATACTTAAAAGAGAACGACCATTGAAAACAGTCACTTTGATTGCCTTCTGTATACTTATTTCTTGATATCAGGGGATTTTCCTTCTGGTTATAGAGAAAGTCTTGTTGTTTTTTAATCAGAACAATCCTCCGACTGTGTGGTTGTACTCATGTTTGGAAATGTGAAGTTTCCCCCACCCCAAGACCTATTATGCAATGAAGTTGAGGTCAATTAAGCAACAGTCTTTCTTACTCTTCCCACCCCAACCCACCCAGCATCTCCCCTGTGGCCAGTACAATGCACAATACACCCATGCAGAGCTCCCAGATCAAACTGTGTGCACTGACCTAATAGTACCCCATTTTAAATGATATTGTAGGGTAACATTTTAGATGAAGTTGCTGTTATACCTGTGTAGTAATGCTGTAATCACACTAGTACACAACTGTTCTCAAAGAAAAGTAAACACATTCCAAACATGGGGATAAACAGCAGATTTTGTTCCTGTTTGCCTTGACAGAGTAGAGAGACAGCGACAGAGAGAGCGAGAGAGAGAGACAGAGAGAGGGAGAGAGAGAGAGAGACAGAAAGAGAGGGAGAGAGAGAAAATATAATATTTTTCCTGTTATCAAAGCCAGCGTTTCCAAGGTGTTTGAGTTGGCATGGGCCTTTGTCAGGAGCCGCCAGAATGTGCCACAGACCAACGAAAGGACAACATTCCACCACCACAGACAGGATCAGAGGTTTCAATTTATCAGCTGGGATCTGCCAACTCCACTCGGCTCCTTTTGAAACATGACTCAGTAAAACAAGCTGATTTATGTGTACAGCTTTTATAATTCATGTTTTTCATATTTTCTGAAAGTCAAGCCAATGTCTTGCAATGAGCTATCCTGGTTCCAGATACGTTTGTGCTGTCTTTCCAACTCCTATGGTCAACACTAATGACCATAGGAGTTGGCAAGACAGCACAAACAGATCTGGGACCAGGCTAGCAAAGAGCAGCTTTGTGGTGATGATTTGGGGATGAGGAAACGTAGGAGGAGCTCCTCCAGGGAGTGGGCCACAAGGTTCCTGTAAAGAGCATCAATATGTATATTCTACTGTGATGCTGTATACAGCAGAGCAGAGACAAAATCATTCCCAGGTGCCGCTTGGCTACAGCTCTACACAGCCTTCGAGGTTCAAGGCTGTATGGAGCAGCCAGCACAAACTCGAGAGAGATGAGAGGGAAAATCATTTGAGTATTGAAACGCTTTACTGCATCTTACACGCAGATATTATTGGTATGGCCTTGGTTTAGCTAGTTCTGTCATTTATGAATTAGAATCATCCAACAGGTCAAGACTAGAAAACGTCCAATGCAAGATAGCAAGCAGTCCAGAGGGAGAAAACAATTTGGAGATTTGGTTGGAACCACTAGCATTTCTCACATGCTTTCCCTTCTTGCAAAGTGGATTACCTGCTGAACAGAACAGAACAGGGAGCGCAGACGTTCTGTTGTTCTTCCCACATCCTGACTGCAGCACGGTTGACCTCTAATAGCCTGGTATGAGCAGATCATTATTTTCCTGTGCAGCTATCACAGGCTGTTAAAATGTAAACTACCTTTCATTCACCAAGGGAAAATTATTACAGGTTGCAGGCAATTACCCTCGATTTACCATGTTAGTTAACAGCGGGGGCACTGCTGTGCTGCTGTTGAGACAAGTGCTCATTTATTTATTTATGGCTGCTTTCTTTTACTGTGTAGAATGCTATACTGCCCTGGTCATTTAAAAATCACTCGTCTCACTATTATAGTTAACATCAAGTATAGCCAAGTTGAGGTTTAGTTCAGTGTACTTAATGGTTGGTAATGTTTGCATGTTCAGAGTTAGTGGACCACCACTATGGAAATAATGATCAGGCGGTGGTCTCAATGGGCCGAGTTAGTGTCTAGGATTCCCAGTATTCTATATAAAGCAATGTAGTTAAACTATGTAGTCATATGGCTGACATGTATTCTCATTCTGAAGTCCACTCTACTCATGACATTCCTACTCTCCACTCACTCCATCAAGTTTTTATAGCATGGGAGTTCACTGTCCTGATTGTTCCATGATCCAGCATTTTCCTACCACCTGGGGGGAGTGCATTCCAAGACCACTGTTATCCATCCAATCTACAGAGCTACACAGGTTATTTGAGGATAGATCCATCCATAAGGTGTCCATCTTTCCATCTACCATGGCTCTCCCCATCACCACACAACACCCTTCATGGGACTGTCTTAGTCGGGATTTCACCTCCATCAAGCTGACATAAAATGATGAAATTCCTTCTGGAAGAACAGTGCAAGATTCCTGTAGTGGCAGACTATCGATGACTCCGTGCCATTTCCTAATCATGCTACCTCCATAGCTTTTGTTTTTAAAGACAAGTATTTCCCCCGAGGACACTGGGATGTTTTTAATCCTTTATTACCGCAGTCATATTTCATATCATTACAGTTTCTAGGCTTAAATTAAGCTTAGAGTTTTTTTAGTTTATTATAGAATAATCCCAGGAGATTCTCTTTGCAGAAGAAAACATGTTGGTTTCAATAGCAAACCCACGAGACTGACTCTGAGTGCCCTAAAATCCCATCTTTAATACATTCCGTTGAGATTTGGTTTGAGCTGTGGCAGTGGAGAGGTGGATTGTTTTCCTGTGACTGTGCTGTGTGCTTCTCATGTCTCGTAGAAACAGTGTGCACTGTGTGAAGAACAGTGAAAGAAGACATTGAGCTAAAGGGACTGTGTGGCTGTGTGCTGGGGAAACCCTGAGGGAGCAGGCGCCCCACTGAGAGAGAACAACCCTGAGAGCTCCACATAACAGGACGCAAGTATTTGCTCTTGTTCTGGGATCTCACATCTATATTCACTTTCTCACGGTATGATCTAGGTGAAACGTCTATGTCCTCTTGCATGTTGTTGGTTCTATGGTTGTATGTAATTACCCTAGACTAAATGTATTACCATAGTCACATTATGTTTTAAATGGTACGCCTCAATTCAGCTACAGTATTTGCTCAGCGTGTGCTCTTTCGCCCAAGTCCCTACTGTACATCTGTGCTAGATAGATCCCCATTCCTTGAATACTGTCAGTCCTCTCCAGATGTCTGTTGGGAATCACATTCAGCAGCGCTCTCTTTCCCTCTTTCCCCTCCTCCCTCTGTCTTTTCCTGTCTCTCCTGGAATTTGAGCTCAGAACTTTAATCTTTTGAAGAATTGTCACTATGAAACGCTAACTAAGAAGTCCATCTTATTGGCTTTAATTCCGGTAATGAGAAGTGATAGGTAGTACTTCTCATTTTACTGCTGTTTTGATGACTCCTGATGAGCATAATACTGACTCCCGTTTGATCTTAGCCTGCTCACAAGAAAGTAGTCTCCTGTATTTAGTTACTTGCGCTCACAAGCCCTAGTTACACTTCACCATGTCCACTGTAGTAATATATACAATAGCTGAAGGAGGCTGGCTGTTGTAAGATAATTTGGTCAAACAGTGCTGGCTGAGAGACTGTAGCCTTTGAAGTGAACCCACCTGTTTTCCATTACAATCCAGTGAGAAGGCGTAATGCGCCTGCAGACAGGTTTCGTGGATCTACATTAAGCACAAGGACGACCAGGCAAACGCTTCCAATCACCAAATCATTTACATTCGGTTTTATCAAGACATACAAAAATCAGCCTGGTAATGTTACACAGATTAACAACATGATACATGCTCTGTCAAGACAAAGCATGTGTTGGCCTGCTTGTACTTCTTTACACTATCTTTGTTCTTCTTGTAACATCTGATTTGCGGTTTTCCGTACAAACCAGACAAAATCAAATAAGCCCTTTTAGGCTGCTGGAACAAATCTCTTAGCTGAACTAATGAGAGAGGCCTTAGGCCCAGTCCATTCAATATGGACAATCTGATTATCAGTTTGGATTGACTTGGGCTCCAGGTGTACAATAATCACTACATGGTTCAGTCCACCTGCGTCACTGGCCCTCGGTGTTTGTTGTTGTGTGGCTGTCTGTCACACACAACACGGCACACAAAGGACATGAACCCTACATGTAACCAGGACGGGAACCTCTCATTGGCATGTCAAGCCTCCAGACATTCTAACAAACGTCAGTGGGGGGAGCCCTACGAATGCACCACACGTCATTGGAATCAATGAAGGGTAGAGATGCTCGAGGGAGAGGATGTAGGCTAGACACAGGACAGATGGTCATCAATGAGCGAGGTAAGAGAGTGGCTATTTACTTCACTGATAGAGAGTTAGGGTGATTCTGGAGACCCCAATACGTATGTAGTAGCACTGACGTGCTGCATGTAGGAGTGACATGATTGATATTGAACATAGGCAGAGGTTACTCAGGGGAATAGAGCTGTCAGGGTGGCAGTACTAATTTGGTACTGATGAGCATGTTACTATGATGCAAAGGCACCTGAGGGACACACGCTGATGAGAGAAACATGTAGGCACAAGCATGCAAAAGGACACACACATGCACACACACACATACATGTGCACACGCACACACACTTGCATGTCCATATTCCCATCCACGCTCCTATGGCCACCATGTTATTGAAAGGATCCCTGATCTTCTGGTTTCCCCCAATGTCCCATCGGTTATGACCTCAATACGCTTCCCCATCTGCTCCCCAAATGTTACAGTGGAACATTTCACTGGACAGACAAAAGAAGGAATATACTGGTGGTCCTCTCCTTACCTCTTCTCTCTCCTCACTGTTTTCCTGTCCCTCTCACTGAGATATTGTGACCTGCAGCCCTCTGCCTCCAATGTCATTTTCTGCGCCTAGAGCTAATTTGAGATGGGGTTCCATCGGATGGTGGCCTTTCGCACGTGGCACAGACAGGCTCAAGGGAAGGACAGCGGCACAACACCAAATACAAATCAAAGATTATAATGCAAACAGCCCCACAGGTCTCTTTAATGACTAAGGTGAGCCCCAGACTCTGGCTCTGACTCTGCACCGCAATACTAATGAGCAGTCTCATGGACGGGGAAATGTCGAGGAGAGTGACTGGCATAGTAAGTGGTTCCTCATCTCACTGTGGGTTTCACTTGCTCAACACCAGCACAGTTAGCTAACACGCTATGTTATGATGACTGGCCATGAAATCCAAATCCCAAAGAACAGAGGGAAAAACAAAGACGAAGGAGGGGGGAGAGAGAGAGAGAGAGAGAGAAAAGAGAATAGGAGAATTCCATTGTCATGTGTTTCCCAAAGCAAGTGGAGCCTGTAAATTTGATGAAGCGGCCCATTCAATTAGCTCCCGACATCCACAGCTGTTCCCTGGGGAGTCGTCCTCACAGATGTTCAGTGTGCTGTTGTCTGCAAATCCCAGAGACTCTCTGCTCTCCCCCTCTCTCTCTAGCCTACTCTCTTCTCCTCTCCTCTCCCTCTAGTCTCCTCTCCCTCTAGCCCCCTCTTGCTCTTCCTATAGCCTCCTCTCCTCTCCCTCTAGCCTCTCCTCTCCCTCTCCCTCTCCCTCTAGCCTCCTCTCCCTCCCCTCTTCCTCTCCCTCCCCTCTTCCTCTCCTATACACTCTCCAGACAACACAACAAGGTCCAGGCTGACTGAAGGGTTATAAAGAGCTAGCAGACACTTACTGGTCTGAATCTGAAATCTCAGAACTCTGCAGCTTGTTATTGCTCAAGGACAAACAAACACTCTGCCTCATAAATGGCTCACTTACTCACCAAGATAGTTAGTTTTTGCCTATTTTAATAACGGCCAGACAGGGAGTGACAGATGCACAGAGGCTTTCCTTATGTGGACACAGACACAGACACAGACTATCACGTTTCAGGAGAAGACCCAGATGCAGACAGTGTCGAAGTAACAAAAGTTTATTACAAAAACAGGGGGCAGGCAAATGACAGGTAAAGAGCAGGCAGAGGTCAGTAATCCAGATCAGAGTCCAAAAGGTACAGAACGGAAGGCAGTCTCAGGGTCAGGGCAGGCAGAGGTGTCACGTCTCCTCCCGTTGCTCCCCTCCGGCGCTCTGATTCGGCGGTCTACTGAGCCACCGGTCTGAGCGCACTACCTCGGCAACACCGGAATGGAAACCCAACGCACCCTAATCCCCTCCAGCGCATCTGCACCTCATCATCTCATCACCACCCCTATATAGCCCTGGACTGTTCACTGTAGTGTCATGTCGTGTACTCGCTCTTTGTTGTTCTCTTGCTCAGTGTTAAGTAAACCTTTTCATTGTTGATTCCTGCATCTGTGTCCTGCCTCTTCGTATCCTCAGTACTTGTCACAAGAGGTCAATAATCCAGGGTGGTGTGACAAGGTACAGAATGGCAGGCAGGCTCGGGGTCAGAATGGTCAAAACAGAAAAAAGGAACTTGAGAAAGCCAGGAGCAAGGGGGAAACCGCTGGTAGGCTTGACGAAACAAAACGAACTGGCAACAGACAAACAGAGAACACAGGTATAAATACACTGAGGATAATGGGGAAGATGGGCGACACCTGGAAGGGGGTGGAGACAATCACAAAGACAGGTGAAACAGATCAGGGTGTGACACACACACACACACACTGACCAGCCCTTTGTGACAGACAGAGTGATCTGATACAGCCCTGGGTACCACTTCATAATGTGGAGTCTCATTGATAAGCAGCTATACAACTATTTTCTTTCTCTATGGACCCTGGCTAAATATCATTATTCATTTGGTTCCCAGGCTCTAGGTCATGATTAGCCTACACATACTACAGTATTGGCCCAGAAATTCCTGCCAAAGGCCACAAATATGGCTTGCTCTTTACCGAAGGTTATAAAACCACATACAATCTTACAAAATTCCAGTTATAAAAGCAGCAGAATTGGCTGCCTTCCTTCCCTCTGGATAATTGAAACATTGTATTCATTTTGGCCAAGTGTTGAATGTGGAGCTTCTTGCTGAAATTCCCACTTCAAACTCAGCCTCCTTTAAGGTCAGGGATCAGGAGCGTGAACGCAGGAACTTAAGACACCTCATCCCGTTCTCTCACCCCCTTAGCCTCTCACCTAACCCCAATCCCACTGCTTGGAGAGAGAAGGCCATTGACCTGAATAACATACAAACACACAGAATATGTTCACATTTTAATCCACAGCAATGGTTGGCCTCATGTATATCATTCAGTCAGACTGTGTTCACAAAGTGTGCTGCAATAGGCAGTAGGCTATAATGAATAGAGGTGCACAATATTCTTCACTCCCGTGACTAGACTCCATGCATGTCTTGTGTTACCTATAAAACACAATTAAGTCTCAGTTGACAAGCATGATAAGAAAATAGACTATTCCAATAAATACATAACTGCCCTTGTTCTCCCCAGACTAAAAAGCAGAGCAGAGTATTTCTCATTGATGTAGCTATGCTGTTCTGAGTGGCGGATGCCAAAGTATTTCACTTCAGAGGTAGGGAGAGAGGAAGGGGGAGAGGGATAGAGATAGAAATAGAGATAGAGATAGAGATAGAGATAGAGAGAGAGAATGAAAATTAGAGGGAGAGAGCCGTGCAAACACACATGCAGGGCCAAGCCAAAAAACGGCTAGAGTATTTGTTCTCGGCTGCCTGATTTAGAGCGCTGTCATTTGGGATTTAGATGGGCAGGTTAAAACACTGTCCAGGCATTTCCTGACGGCACACGGTGTGAGGATAAACCTTGGCTGCTTCCACTTCACCAGATATAGATACAGACGCTAGACAGAGGGCCATGTTCTTTCTCCATGTCAGCCCTGGTCTGTGGAGAGGCATGGTGGTAGGTCCAGACAGTGTCACACACACAGACCTCCAGAGAGTCTCTACACCTCCCTTCTACATCCTAGATCTACAGTATACTGTTCCCACCACACAGCAGGACATTAACTCTATATACACCACTATTCCAATCCCTGAAGGCACATACAGTGAGGGAAAAAAGTATTTGATACCCTGCTGATTTTGTACGTTTGCCCACTGACAAATAAATAATTAGTCTATAATTTTAATGGTAGGTTTATTTGAACAGTGAGAGACAGAATAACAACAACAAAATTCAGAAAAACGCATGTCAAAAATGTTATAAATTGATTTGCATTTTAATGAGGGAAATAAGTATTTGACCCCTCTGCAAAACATGACTTAGTACTTGGTGGCAAAACCCTTGTTGGCAATCACAGAGGTCAGATGTTTCTTGTAGTTGGCCACCAGGTTTGCACACATCTCAGGAGGGATTTTGTCCCACTCCTCTTTGCAGATCTTCTCCAAGTCATTAAGGTTTCAAGGCTGACGTTTGGCAACTCGAACCTTCAGCTCTCTCCACAGATTTTCTATGGGATTAAGGTCTGGAGACTGGCTAGGCCACTCCAGGACCTTAAAATGTGCTTCTTCTTGAGCCACTCCTTTGTTGCCTTGGCCGTGTGTTTTCGGTCATTGTCATGCTGGAATACCCATCCACGACCCATTTTCAATGCCCTGGCTGAGGGAAGGAGGTTCTCACCCAAGATTCGACGGTACATGGCCCCGTCCATCGTCCCTTTGATGCGGTGAAGTTGTCCTGTCCCCTTAGCAGAAAAACACCCCCAAAGCATAATGTTTCCACCTCCATGTTTGACGGTGGGGATGGTGTTCTTGGGGTCATAGGCAGCATTCCTCCTCCTCCAAACACGGCGAGTTGAGTTGATGCCAAAGAGCTGGATTTTGGTCTCATCTGACCACAACACTTTCACTCAGTTCTCCTCTGAATCATTCAGATGTTCATTGGCAAACTTCAGACGGGCCTGTATATGTGCTTTCTTGAGCAGGGGGACCTTGCAGGCGCTGCAGGATTTCAGTCCTTCACGGCGTAGTGTTACCAATTTTTTTCTTGGTGACTATGGTCCCAGCTGCCTTGAGATCATTGACAAGATCCTCCCGTGTAGTTCTGGGCTGATTCCTCACTGTTCTCATGATCATTGCAACTCCACGAGGTGAGATCTTGCATGGAGCCCCAGGCCGAGGGAGATTGACAGTTCTTTTGTGTTTCTTCCATTTGCGAATAATCGCACCACTGTTGTCACCTTCTCACCAAGCTGCTTGGCGATGGTCTTGTAGCCCATTCCAGCCCATCTTGTCCCTGACATCCTTGGAGAGCTCTTTGGTCTTGGCCATGGTGGAGAGTTTGGAATCTGATTGATTGCTTCTGTGGACAGGTGTCTTTTATACAGGTAACAAGCTGAGATTAGGAGCACTCCCTTTAAGAGTGTGCTCCTAATCTCAGCTCATTACCTGTATAAAAGACACCTGGGAGCCAGAAATCTTTCTGATTGAGAGGGGGTCAAATACTTATTTCCCTCATTAAAATGCAAATAAATGTAAAACATTTTTGACATGCGTTTTTCTGGATTTTTGTTGTTGTTATTCTGTCTCTCACTGTTCAAATAAACCTACCATTAAAATTATAGACTGATAATTTCTTTGTCAGTGGGCAAACGTACAAAATCAGCAGGGGATCAAATACTTTTTCCCTCTCACTGTATATAACCGACTAACATATACATGGGCACAGGCCAGCGGAAGAGTATATTGACATGTTGTTGTCAAAGACATCACTCCAGAAGTCCTGTAAATACACTGTTACACAGACAATTATTTGTGTATAAAGAGAGAATATACTGGAAACGGTGAACATCTATCCCAGACAGTTCTAGGTGAGATTCAAAGTTTTGACTGGTCTTCAGTCTATTGCCATTGTTCACAACAACAGACCTATTTGAAGATAGAGAAGAGAAGAAGATAAGGCAGAACAGTAATGGCTGTAAGCAAGCCTGACTCAACAGTACTATTCACTGATTCAATGACTGGCGGCTCATTGGAAACACTTTCATTTTTCTGCCCAATCTCATCCCCACTGTTTGAGGTGCGTTTTAGAGACAGGCTATTGGTCATGGCTCAGAACAAATGCATTGGACCAAATGCGTCATCAATACAAAGTGTCCTCTAATTACCAAGTTTGTAATGAGCACAAATTGTATTTTGTTTCTGTTCATTATCAGGACAATGGACTCACACTAATGGCATTAACCATCTCACTACAAGTCAAATAGGTTGAACGAAGAAACCTACAAATTACTGCCACCTAGTGGCTTCCGTGGTGGGTAAACGTGTAATGATTGACACTAGTTGAAAGGTATATTTGCAGATGCTCGGACCTAGATTCACCTGGTCAGTCTATGTCATGGAAAGAGCAGGTGTTCCTAATGTTTTGTACACTTAGTGTATATACCCATCACCCACCCACCAATGCACACATACAGTGAGGAAAAAAAGTATTTAGTCAGCCACCAATTGTGCAAGTTCTCCCACTTAAAAAGATGAGAGAGGCCTGTAATTTTCATCATAGGTACACGTCAACTATGACAGATAAATTGAGATTTTTTTTCTCCAGAAAATCACATTGTAGGATTTTTAATGAATTTATTTGCAAATTATGGTGGAAAATAAGTATTTGGTCACCTACAAACAAGCAAGATTTCTGGCTCTCACAGACCTGTAACTTCTTCTTTAAGAGGCTTGTCTGTCCTCCACTCGTTACCTGTATTAATGGCACCTGTTTGAACTTGTTATCAGTATAAAAGACACCTGTCCACAACCTCAAACTGTCACACTCCAAACTCCACTATGGCCAAGACCAAAGAGCTGTCAAAGGACACCAGAAACAAAATTGTAGACCTGCACCAGGCTGGGAAGACTAAATCTGCAATAGGTAAGCAGCTTGGTTTGAAGAAATCAACTGTGGGAGCAATTATAAGGAAATGGAAGACATACAAGACCACACATAATATCCCTCGATTTGGGTCTCCACGCAAGATCTCACCCCGTGGGGTCAAAATGATCACAAGAACGGTGAGCAAAAATCCCAGAACCACACGGGGGGACCTAGTGAATGACCTGCAGAGAGCTGGGACCAAAGTAACAAAGCCTACCATCAGTAACACACTACACCGCCAGGGACTCAAATCCTGCAGTGCCAGACGTGTCCCCCTGCTTAAGCCAGTACATGTCCAGGCCCGTCTGAAGTTTGCTATAGTGCATTTGGATGATCCAGAAGAGGATTGGGAGAATGTCATATGGTCAGATGAAACCAACATATAACTTTTTGGTAATAATAATAATAATATGCCATTTAGCAGACGCTTTTATCCAAAGCGACTTACAGTCATGTGCGCATACATTTTTACGTATGGGTGGTCCCGGGGATCGAACCCACTACCCTGGCGTTACAAGCGCCATGCTCTACCAATTGAGCTACAGAGGACAGAATAAATAACTGGTAAAAACTCAACTCGTCGTGTTTGGAGGACAAAGAATGCTGAGTTGCATCCAAAGAACACCATTCCTACTGTGAAGCATGGGGGTGGAAACATCATGCTTTGGGGCTGTTTTTCTGCAAAGGGACCAGGACGACTGATCCGTGTAAAGGAAAGAATGAATGGGGCCATGTATCGTGAGATTTTGAGTGAAAACCTCCTTCCATCAGCAAGGGCATTGAAGATGAAACGTGGCTGGGTCTTTCAGCATGACAATGATCCCAAACACACCGCCCGGGCAACGAAGGAGTGGCTTCGTAAGAAGCATTTCAAGGTCCTGGAGTGGCCTAGCCAGTCTCCAGATCTCAACCCCATAGAAAATCTTTGGAGGGAGTTGAAAGTCTGTGTTGCCCAGCGACAGCCCCAAAACATCACTGCTCTAGAGGAGATCTGCATGGAGGAATGGGCCAAAATACCAGCAACAGTGTGTGAAAACCTTGTGAAGACTTACAGAAAACGTTTGACCTGTGTCATTGCCAACAAAGGGTATATAACAAAGTATTGAGAAACTTTTGTTATTGACCAAATACTTATTTTCCACCATAATCTGCTAATAAATTCATAAAAAATCCTACAATGTGATATTCTGGAGAAAAAAATTCTCATTTTGGCTGTGTACCTATGATGAAAATTACAGGCCCCTCTCATCTTTTTAAGTGGGAGAACTTGCACAATTGGTGGCTGACTAAATACTTTTTTCCCCCACTGTATGTAGACCCATTTGTATCTATGTTTTGTCCTGCAGTGAACAATATAATGCGTACCACACATGAACCCCAGGCTAACCTGAAACCAACCCACTCTACATTCCCTTCTCTGGAGCATTCGAAAGCCTGCGGGCAGCCTATATGTTAGAAGCATATGGAAGTGGTGAGTTCCATTTTCCTCAATAAAATAATGATAGTGTAGGTGGATGATTGAGTGGGGTGAAGAGTATAACACCGTAGCTATGTTGCTGCGTTGCATGCTCTCTGCATATTAATGTCCTCTGCAGTGAATCAGCCAGACCTCCAGTAAGCTGATACTGCCGTCCACTGTCTTTGTCTCTCATAGGACACCTTCACAGAGTACACACACATGACCTACAAACTACACTAGAGCTCCCTTCTGCAGGCATGATGCAGTGCATAAATACATAACACTACTGTAAGAGGTTGGAGGACATGACAGTGGATGAATAATAGCACCATGACTCACTATAGGGTCACATAATGTAATAGCCGATGCTGTTACTTAGCGTATGGCTGAATGTATGAGTATGAGTGAACCTAAGTGGTACATAATTATACTACCATATTAATGGGACGTTGATGAACAAGTGATTCATATTCCTTATAGGTTGCTGCACCCAGTCATAACAACTCTGGGTTCCATGTAGGCCTAAGGGGAATTAGGATGACAACTTTTAGGATGAGAGCCCCAAACTTTATGGTGACAGTCTACAGGAACGGCAGCAGGTGTGGCTTTGGAGAGGGTAAAGACTAGCAGAGAACTTATGATTCTGCTTGCATCTTCGATGTGCCCTTCGAGAAAAAAAAAATGCTGGGACAAAAAAAAATCAATAAAAGGAAGAACATATTACTCTTCTCATGGTGCACTTCTCAGGTCTTTATCAAGCTGCACCCCTGTCATTTCCTCCCCCTTCTCTTTAATCCAATAGTATTCACTCTCAGCCCTTTCAGCCCGAGCTGCTGGATTCTCCTCCACCAGAGAGATAAGAGGGATGCCCTTTCTTCACCGGAGGAATAAAAATGCAGCATCCGTCCCCGTCCTGCCGTTCAAAAAAACCCACAGGACTCTGGTTCCTCGTCCCGCCTGCCACGGCAGAAATGTCATCCGAACCCGGCAATAAATCACATGGTCCTGTGATACGTTTACTTAGTACAGTGAGGAGCATGGCTGTCATCCTATGTTCTTATTTACTCCTGTACACCTCCAGACACGCAGGCCTCGCCACTCCTACTGCTCCATCTCTCTGTCTCTGACACATGCATACATACACACCTTTTTATAGGATGATAACGTCCTATAAAATAGGTGTTACAGGAGGGGGTCGCAGTTCCGGAGCGACCCACTAGGTGTCATCCTCCGACAACCTTAGGCACCTCCTCACTCACAGTCTGGACTAATCATTATCCTATTGGTGTCACCTGTGTCTACCTGTTCACCTGTGTATTTATGCCCTCACTTCCCTTGCTCTGTTTTCTCTGCTACTCGATGCCAAACAGTACTAATCAGTGTCTGATCGCGAGATGTAAGTACAGGTACTTGAGAAGTGTTCTCCCTGTTTCATCGTTGTTGTTAGTTGTAGTTAGTATTTCGTATGTTTGCTGTCAGCCTTAATTTTTTCGTAACAAGTCTGTTATTTTGTATCCTGGTTTTGGGACCACCAGTAAAGATCCTTGTTTCACCATCTCTGCCTACTGTCTATCCTGCACCGCACCTGGGTCACACCTCACACCAACCCTTACAAAAAGGTACAGGACACTAAAATAGCATTAAAGATAGTTACTCGGTGCTCCTTTGTTGTGAATTGAAACACCTCTTCCAAGAAATGAAATAAGCCTCCAAGAATAATCAATAGGCAGCACTTGGTAACCACCACACAGGAACAATTCTAAAAGAGCACCTACTTTTAAGTCTGCCCAGTCAAGAGGACAAAATGCCAGACTGTTATTATCGTTCTGAAATGCAATCTCCAACAAGCCAATAATGTACAGTACTCAAAGCACTAGACAGAATATCAATCGTTCTAGGAAAAGGCCCCCAGTGAAATCTATGTATGTGGGCAGAGCATAGGTTTATCATGTATGCATTGACTACTTGACTACTGCAGCACCCATCCAGGCTCAGAGGGCTCTTCCTGCTTCCTCTACACTCAACAACAGAACACTTAACATTCTACTGAGCCCCTCTTAGCCCTAACATGACACCATGTACTTTATTTTGGCCTCCAAGAACCGTAGAGGTTGTAAAAGTGGTCAGGAGCAAAAAAGGAAGATCCTCTCTCCTCTCTCTCTTAGTCAAAACATGAAATAAAGCGGCCGCAGCCAAAGACCGCTCTGAAACGATTTGATAAAAGCAACACCAGGCAATTGCAGTGCAGCTGCCCACATGAGAATAAGAGGGCATAACCTTGTGCAGTGACATTGTCATCATTAAGCCCACAGAGAGGGAAAACAGGCGCTGCTGTTCTGTGATCACACTGTCTGTCTGGCTCTCTGAAGCAGAGCAGGGCAAGGCTCGCCTCTCACTGCTGCCTGGCTGACTCTCCTCCCTCTCTGCTCCCTCTCTCCCCAAAACTACATGATGATGGCCAGAGACCATGACATGAAAAAGCAGAAAGTGTCATCAAAATAACACAATTTAACTAAGCGACTCAGATCCTCTGGCCCTTTGATCTCCTGTGGTCATTAGTGGGAAGGCTGTGCTCTTACAGAGGCTTATGGAGGAAGATGTCTAATGCCAGAAGTTAAGTCTTTGCAAAGTATTACAGACTAGGACCCACTGTCCCAGTTAGGCTTTATAATCATTATACAATGCATGATTTTGCTGATGATCATGGATGATAGCTAATGCATAAGTATTTTGATGTTAGGAACCATTCATTGAGTGATGAGGGTGAGTTCTTAGTGAAAGAAAAAGCCAGGTTTGCGTGGGTGTTCAGCCTAAAAATGACTCTCTTCTTGCCAGCCTCAGGGATACAGGCACGGATACTTTATATGAGTCTCCCTAACAGCTGCACCGGCATCAAAAACAAGGACAAAGTTCATTTCAAAGGCATGACTCAACTCGAAATCCTTGTTAAAGTTAGCCCTGGTGTCCTGTCCTTCCTCCACCCTTTATTACAGCTAGTATTAGTCAAGCAATGCTATTAGAGACATTTCCGCCGCTGACCATCAATGGCCCGCCTGGGTAATACTGAACAGACCAAACACAGTATAATTCATTTTTTTCCATGCCTGTTTTTCATTTGTGCGCCAATATTGCTACTGATTTCATAAGGGGGGCAGAAGGTGAGCCAGTTGGGAGAGATCATCTGGTTGTTGTGCCTGATTATGCTGCCAGTTGGACTTCGTCTCAACAAGTTAATCATCTTTGTGTTTGTCCCCAATGCAGTGGAGGCTGAGCCCAGAGAAGTGCAGGTATTTCTGGGAGAGGGGAACAAAGAGTATAGCCGCCCATGCATAAGGCCCTCATTTGTTCTGAAAGTATAGTCATGCTTCACTATGTCTGGACTGGGCCTCCACCACTGCCTTGGCTTAGAGAAATGCTTTCTTAAGAAACACTGATACAGCAGTAAAAGATTCAGAGTGTTTAATAGTCACATGTACAGGGGTTGCAGGTGGGATTGCAAGGTACAGTTAAAATCTTAGGATCCGAGCTCCAACATGCAGGACTAAGTGAAATAAAATGATGAAAATTGTAATATTTTCGGGGGTAGATAAGCTTTAACATTGCAGATAGATTGCAGCATCCATCAATGTTATTGTCTGCATCATTTCCAATCCCCCATCTATTTTTTGGTAAATATACAGTTGAAGTCGGAAGTTTACATACGCCTTAGCCAAGTACATTTAAACTCAGTTTTTCACAATTCCTGACGTTTAATCCTAGTAGAAATTCCCTGTCTTAGGACAGTTAGGATCACCACTTCATTTTAAGAAGATGAAATGTCAGAATAATAGTAGAGAGAATGATTTATTTCAACTTTTATTTATTTTATCACATTCCCAGTGGGTCAGAAGATTACATACACTCAATTAGAATTTGGTAGCATTGCCTTTAAATTGTTTAACTTGGGTCAAACGTTTCGGGTAGCCTTCCACAAGCTTCCCACAATAAGTTGGGGGAATTTTGGCCCATTCCTCCTGACAGAGCTGGTGTACCTGAGTCAGGTTTGTAGGCCTCCTTGCTCACACATGCTTTTTCAGTTCTGCCCACACATTTTCTATAGGATTGAGGTCAGGGCTTTGTGATGGCCACTCCAATACCTTGACTTTATTGTCCTTAAGCCATTTTGCCATAACTTTGGAAGTATGCTTGGGGTCATTGTTCATTTGGAAGACCCATTTGCGACCAAGCTTTAACTTCCTGACTGATGTCTTGAGATATTGCTTCAATATATCCACATAATTTTCCTTCCTCATGATGCCATCTATTTTGTGAAGTGCACCAATCCCTCCTGCAGCAAAGCACCCCCACAGCATGATGCTGCCATCCCCGTGCTTCACGATTGGGATGGTGTTCTTTGGCTTGCAAGATATCCCCTTTTTCCTCCAAACATAACGATGGTCATTATGGGCAAACAGTTCTATTTTTGTTTCATCAGACCAGAGGACATTTCTCCAAAAAGTACGATCTTTGTCCCCATGTGCAGTTGCAAACCGTAGTCTGGCTTTTTTATGGCGGTTTTGGAGCAGTGGCTTCTTCCTTGCTGAGCGGCCTTTCAGGTGTTGTCGATATATGACTCGTTTTACTGTGGACATAGATACTTTTGTACCTGTTTCCTCCAGCATCCTCACAAGGTCCTTTGCGGTTGTTCTGGGATTGATTTGCACTTTTCGCAACAAAGTACGTTCATCTCTAGGAGACAGAACGTGTCTCCTTCCTGAGCGGTATGACGGCTGCGTGGTCCCATGGTGTTTATACTTGCATACTATTGTTTGTACAGAAGAACGTGGTACCTTCAGGCATTTGGAAATTGCTCCCAAGGATGAACCAGACTTGTGGAGGTCTACCATTTTTTTTCTGAGTTATTGGCTGATTTCTTTAGATTTTCCCATGATGTCAAGCAAAGAGGCATTGAGTTTGAAGGTAGGCCTTGAAATACATCCACAGGTACACCTCCAATTGACTCAAATGATGTCAATTAACCTATCAGAAGCTTCTAAAGCATGACATAATTTTCTGGAATTTTCCAAGCTGTTGAAAGGCACAGTCGACCTAGTGTATGTAAACTTCTGACCCATTGGAATTGTGATACAGTGAATTATAAGTGAAATAATCTGTCTGTAAACAATTGTTGGAAAAATGACTTGTGTCATCCACAAAGTAGATATCCTAACCGACTTGCCAAAACTATAGTTTGTTAACAAGAAATTTGTGGAATGCTTGAAAAATGAGTTTTAATGACTTCAACCTAAGTGTATGTAAACTTCCGACTTCAACTGTATACACACTACCAGTCAAAAGTTTGGACACACCTACACATTCCAGGGTTTTTCTTTATTTATACTATTTTCTACATTGTAGAATAATAGTGAAGACATCAAAGCTATGAAATAACACATATGGAATTATGTAGTATCCAAAAAAGTGTTAAACAAATCAAAATGTATTTTATATTTGAGATTCTTCAAATAGCCACCCTTTGCCTTGATGACAGCTTTGCACACTCTTGGCATTCTCTCAACCAGCTTCATGAGGTAGTCACCTGGAGGTAGTTGCCTTCTTAAAAGTTAATTTGTGGAATTTCTTTCCTTCTTAATGCGTTTGAGCCAGTCAGTTGTGTTGCGACAAGTTAGGGGGTATTCAGAAGATAGTCCTGTTTGGTGATAGACCAAGTCCATATTATGGCAGAAATAGCTCAAATAAGCTAAGAGAAACAACAGTCCATCATTACTTTAGGACATGAAGGTCAGACAATCTGGAAAATTTCAAGAACTTTGAAAGTTTCTTCAAGTGCAGTCGCAAAAACCATCAAGCGCTATGATGATACTGGCCAAATAAATGCTTCACAGAGTTCAAGTAACAGACACATCTCAGCATCAACTGTTCAGAGGGGACTGTGTGAATCAGGCCTTCATGGTCGAATTCTGCAGCGATACGCCATCCCATCTTGTTTGCGCTTAGTGGGACTATCATTTGTTTTTCAACAGGACCATGACCCAACACACCTCCAGGCTGTGTAAGGGCTATTTTACCAAGAAAGAGAGTGATGGAGTGCTGCATCAGATGACCTGGCCTCCACAATCCCCCGACCTCAACCCAATTGAGATGGTGTTTAGCTCCTCCGGTAGGGTGGCGTTGGTGACCGCAATGTGGCTGGCTTTCTTTTTGTAATCCGTGATCGTTATGAGCCCCTGCCACATACGCCTTGTGTCCGACCCGCTGAACTGCTCCTCCACTTTGTCCTTATACTTGTGTTTTGCCATCTTGATCGATCTGCGTATGTTGTATTTGTACTGTTTAACCAAACTATTGTCCCCGGTCACCTTGCCCTTTTTGTAAGCAGAATCTCTCTCTTTCATTATTCCTACAAGGCTGCTATCAATCCACATTTTTTAATTCAGGAAAGTTTTGAAAGACACTATCGGTATCACGTAATTTATTCATTTTTAAAATGGATCCGGTACCTGAGTCGGTGTATTCATTGATGTTATCTCCAGAGGTGACCCGGAACATATTCCAGTTCACGTGATCAAAACAGTCTTGTAGGCTGTCTATACTTTATATACGTTATATTTAGGACGACTGCCAATCATAAAATTATAGGGCCGCCTCTGGCTCTGAGCAATCTAGCTACTTACGCTATGCTGTGTCACACCTGCTCCCCAGCAATGCTGATTCCTACAAATGTCAATAAGTAGGAATGATGACTGTACTGTAAATTGGATCTTAATCATTGTTCGGGCATTTGTAACATTTGTAAATGTATAATGCATATATCGATGGAGTCGTGAATAAATACTGGTCCAATAATGCAGACCTCAGGTAATGCCTGTGTCTTGGAGAGTCCATATCTGTCTTATTTGAGGAATGGCCTATGTTTGGAGATTAATCATGTTTGGACATGGGTTGGAGATTAATCATGTTTGGACGCGGGGACGGGAGTTGAGTGGGGACGGGATGTGGAGCGGGTGGCGCAGGGAAATGGCTCCTATCCTGGGTCCACTGGGGACAAGCAGGATGCTTGAGGGACTGATTAATTGGGAGCCTGTTGCATGGTGCTGCAAGGGGCTGGCTCCAGGTAGGGTCTCCATTCACTCTGGAGAGGGAGAGAGGATGGGTAGGGGGCTGCATCAGAGAAGAGGGGTTCCATTGCTCAATTAGATTCCTGAGGGGATCTTCAGCATCGCTAATAAACAATAATAATAACTGACATGTTACAGCATTACTTTACAGTTGCCCAGTACCACTGAGAAAACTATAGAACCCCCCAAGTTAATTTTATTTTACAAGAGGATTGGAGTGTACAGTGGGGAGAACAAGTATTTGATACACTGCCGATTTTGCAGGTTTTCCTACTTACAAAGCATGTAGAGGTCTGTAATTTTTATCATAGGTACACTTCAACTGTGAGAGACGGAATCTAAAACAAAAATCCAGAAAATCACTTTGTATGATTTTAAAGTAATTAATTTGCATTTTATTGCATGACATAAGTATTTGATACATCAGAAAAGCAGAACTTAATATTTGGTACAGAAACCTTTGTTTGCAATTACAGAGATCATACGTTTCCTGTAGGTCTTGACCAGGTTTGCACACACTGAGGCAGGGATTTTGGCCCACTCCTCCATACAGACCTTCTCCAGATCCTTCAGGTTTCGGGGCTGTCGCTGGGCAATACAGACTTTCAGCTCCCTCCAAAGATTTTCTATTGGGTTCAGATCTGGAGACTGGCTAGGCCATTCCAGGACCTTGAGATGCTTCTTACGGAGCCACTCCTTAGTTGCCCTGGCTGTGTGTTTCGGGTCGTTGTCATGCTGGAAGACCCAGCCACGACCCATCTTCAATGCTCTTACTGAGGGAAGGAGGTTGTTGGCCAAGATCTCGCGATACATGGCCCCATCCATCCTCCCCTCAATACGGTACAGTCGTCCTGTCCCCTTTGCAGAAAAGCATCCCCAAAGAATGATGTTTCCACCTCCATGCTTCACGGTTGGGATGGTGTTCTTGGGGTTGTACTCATCCTTCTTCTTCCTCCAAACACGGCAAGTGGAGTTTAGACCAAAAAGCTCTATTTGTGTCTCATCAGACCACATGACCTTCTCCCATTCCTCCTCTGGATCATCCAGATGGTCATTGGCAAACTTCAGACGGGCCTGGACATGCGCTGGCTTGAGCAGGGGGACCTTGCATGCACTGCAGGATTTTAATTCATGACGGCAGTGTGTTACTAATGGTTTTCTTTGAGACTGTGGTCCCAGCTCTCTTCAGGTCATTGACCAGGTCCTGCCGTGTAGTTCTGGGCTGATCCCTCACCTTCCTCATGATCCTTGATGCCCCACGAGGTGAGATCTTGCATGGAGCCCCAGACCGAGGGTGATTGACCGTCATCTTGAACTTCTTCCATTTTCTAATAATTACGCCAACAGTTGTTGCCTTCTCACCAAGCTGCTTGCCTATTGTCCTGTAGCCATCCCAGCCTTGTGCAGGTCTACAATTTTATCCCTGATGTCCTTACACAGCTCTCTGGTCTTGGCCATTGTGGAGAGGTTGGAGTCTGTTTGATTGAGTGTGTGGACAGGTGTCTTTTATACAGGTAACGAGTTCAAACAGGTGCAGTTAATACAGGTAATGAGTGGAGAACAGGAGGGCTTCTTAAAGAAAAACTAACAGGTCTGTGAGAGCCGGAATTCTTACTGGTTGGTAGGTGATCAAATACTTATGTCATGCAATAAAATGCAAAAATTAATTACTTAAAAATCATACAATGTGATTTTCTGGATTTTTGTTTTAAATTCCGTCTCTCACAGTTGAAGTGTACCTATGATAAAAATTACAGACCTCTACATGTTTTGTAAGTAGGAAAACCTGCAAAATCGGCAGTGCATCAAATACTTGTTCTCCCCACTGTATGTGTAGATGATGAATCAAATTAAGACGTAGCCAGTGTTGTGTTTGTGTGCCTTGCAGAATGTGGAGAATTAACCTCCATTGGTTCATGTTTTCCTGTAGTAGTAGTTTTTTGTTGTGCTTGTGTATTTAAGTGCGAGCGATTAAGCATGAAGAGCTATGTGAATGGACGATCATTACAGCCATTTAGAAATGAGTACTGTGTAGAATCCCAAGCAGAATAATAGATGATGTCTTTGTTTATGGCACCTTTGTTTTAAGGGGAGTGTACAGAGCGTATGGTTTGTGAGTGTACTCAAATAATGGGACACTTAACTCACTGGGGCGCAAAACATTTCAATGGATGCAATTAAAGCAAGGCAACTCTAATTTGTCAATGCACTCATGCCTATCAAATTGATCACACTTTTTCAGCAGCGGATTCTGAATTGCGTTGAGGGGGGAAGGAAAACATTTGGTCAGCGGTTTCTTTTCCATCCTTTTCACGTGGGTTTGCTCTTCTCGTGTGAGGCGCACTCAGTTGCTAATGTTCTGCAGCTACTGGAGGAGAGAGAGTTGGGCAGGCAGCAGGCGGGATAGAGCCCCCAGTGTCGCTAGCTGCTCCATGGTGTACACTATGAGAGAAGAGATTGGCGCCCTGCACACACACACACACACACACACACACACACACTAGACATCCTGTCAAGAAAGAGGTCAGCTGAAAGAGGAAACCAGACAAATTACACGTCCACACTGACAAAGGAGTTGGAGAGAGGGAAGGTGCATTGTGGGTCTCTCCCAGGGCCTGGATTTGTCTCAGTTGAGTAATGGTGTTGGGCCCGGTGCTGGTTGATCATACATGCAATCAGTGTGAAGCAGATGCTTTCAGAGGACTCAAATCCAGTCTGTGAGAGGACTGTTGGTTTCCCAGGCCCCCCGGTGCTCCCCAGGGCGGTCATTAGTGACGGTTAAAACGTAATCTCATCTTCACCAGTAGATGGCGGGGATGTCCCAACTCTGCTGCTGCCATACCGGAGGTTTTTTTCCTGCTTCCTTCCTTTGACTAGTTTTATAATGATATTGCTGAATTACATAAGAGTGCAGCATCCCTCTCACTCTCTCTCACCAGGCTGGCTCTCCATAAGAAATGATGCGTTAGATCTTCTCTGTTGAAAGTCCCTCGTTTTTTTTCTTTGTTAATGCACAGAGCTCGATCATAGAGCCACCAAAATGTTTCTTCTTCTTTCTGTACAGTGATAGAGAAATCCAGCTTTGATCACTGACCTAATTAATGAACCAATTGATGAATGCAAATAACAGATTAGCTATGCAAATGTCACATCGGAAAACAAATACTCTGCCCTCATTTGGAACTTCTGAAGGCTCGGAAAGAAATTATAAATGCATGAGACAAGATCTTATTCATGATACATTTAAGAAAAAGTAAAGCTGTGGATTAGGATCTGTGGCTGAGCTGAGTGAGGAGCTTTTGGG
The DNA here is from genome assembly GCF_964263955.1 of Coregonus lavaretus. Taxonomy (NCBI): domain Eukaryota; kingdom Metazoa; phylum Chordata; class Actinopteri; order Salmoniformes; family Salmonidae; genus Coregonus; species Coregonus lavaretus. The sequence continues at coordinate 11,495,137 of NC_140024.1, forward strand.
GGACATTGGGGCAGAGAAGGGGAAAGGGAAGGGACATCACACTTGCACTGGTGAAGCCCTGATGTGAGGAGAAAATAATGAAAAAAGAGCGGAGAGGCTTAAAAAAGTCATCTTTCTAAAATTACCAGATTTTTCCACAAGCCTGTGCCATGTACTAAGGATCAGCGGTCCTCCATATGCTACTCATGCCTGTTTCTGCACTGGAGGGTCCAGGGATTAAGCTGCTGGCCTTGGAAAGCCAAACTGGTCTGAGGTTCACTGTGCCATATATATATATATATATATATATACACACATATACACACACACACACACACACACACACACACACACACACGGCAGGGGAGAGGAGAGGGAGCTGACAGCTAGTGCTCTCTACTTAAATTCACACTCTTCTTTGACTATTTGACAAACTGCTCTCTGACTGCCCCATGTACATTTTTGCCTTGGCATCGCTATTATTATACAGTTTAATACCTAAATAAAGGACAACATTCTAAAAACACAGGGTAAAGACTCCCACCTCTCTCCCTATAGGTATGTGATGGTATTCAGAAAGCCCAGAGTTGTCGGAGCAGTGCCGTGTTGGTTGGTCTCCAACGCATGCAGCAGCAGCTGATAATGCCATCATCTGGCCGGATTTGCATAGGTAAGTGGCAGCACTCTGGTGGAGCCGAGCTATGATGCAGCAGGAGGCTGACCCAATGCCAAGATGTTGAGACAGAAACACTTTCCCTCAGCCTGCTAAAAGGTTAAAACAGCTTGCTACCCCACTCTCTCCTCTCCTCTCCATGGGCCCCAGTGGCAGCCGTCAAAGCTCTGCTGTATGACTAACCAGAGTACACTAGTCAGAAAGCCTCTGCAGGCTGGGTTACCAGACTTGTACACTAGTCAGAAAGCCTCTACTGGCTGAAAGGGGCCTTCGATGACTGATTTGTTATTTTACATGACTTCAAAGACATTAACAGAAGTCATACTGTGCTTTAAAAACAGGTCTAGCCACCACATAAGAAGAAAACAATGATTTTTAAGAAGGAGGGAAAGCTCTTAGAGTAAAGTGCCTGTGCCTGCTGAACCAAAGCAGCCTCAGTAAAGAGTGGAGAAAATCCTGTCGACCTTGAGCCAAATGACACTTTAAGCTATTGACAACACTTCCATAGTAACCAACTTTGTGGTTTCAGCTCCAATATTGAGTGAAACAAAGGTGGCACTTAGGAATTCAAGAGCTATTCAACCTGGCTAGACTCCAAATTGTGAGAGGGTGAGAGACCCAATGGATCAGTTAAGACTAGGCTGAACATTACTACTAAACTACTACAGAAGTAGAGACTGTTGTACAAAGCCTCTGCACTCCCATCCACCCTGAACTAACACAGACCCCTAGCCTATCAAGTCTAACCAGAGCCCTGTGGACTCATCTGCAGGGAGAATGGAAGGATTACAAACTCAACAGAGCTCAATGTGAATCTGACCCATTCATCACCTGAAAGAGACACTCATCCTCAACTCATTGTAGGATCATTGTCAGTGCCAGCATCTTATCTCCACCACTACACATGCAGCTCCCTGTGGACTTCTTATACAGTAGCTTGCAAAAGTATTCATCCCCCTTGGTGTTTTGCCTATTTTGTTGCATTACAACCTGTAATTTAAATTGATTTTTATTTGGATTTCATGTAATGGACATACACAAAATAGTCCAAATTGGTGAAGTGAAAAAAAAAAAAAAACTTGTTTCAAAAATTAAAAAAAATAAATTACGGAAAAGTGGTGCGTGCATATGTATTCACCCCCTTTGCTATGAAGCCCCTAAATAAGATCTGGTGCAACCAATTACCTTCAGAAGTCACATAATTAGTTAAATAAAGTCCACCTGTGTGCAATCTAAGTGTCACATGATCTCAGTATATATACACCTGTTCTGAGAGGCCCCAGAGTCTGCAACACCACTAAGCAAGGGGCACCACCAAGCAAGCGGCACCATGAAGACCAAGGAGCTCTCCAAACAGGTCAGGGACAAAGTTGTGGATAAGTGCAGATCAGGGTTGGGTTATAAAAAAAATGTCAGAAATTTGAACATCCCACGGAGCACCATTAAATCCATGATTAAAAAATGGAAAGAATATGGCACCACAAGAAACCTGCCAAGAGAGGGCCGCCCACCAAAACTCACGGACCAGGCAAGGAGGGCATTAATCAGAGAGGCAACAAAGAGACCAAAGATAACCCTGAAGCGGAGATTGGAGTATCTGTCCATAGGACCACTTTAAGATGTACACTCCACAGAGCTGGGATTTACGGAAGAGTGGCCAGAAAAAAGCCATTGCTTAAAGATAAAAATAAGCAAACACGTTTGGTGTTCGCCAAAAGGCATGTGGGAGACTCCCCAAACATATGGAAGAAGGTACTCTGGTCAGATGAGACTAAAATTGAGCTTTTTGGCCATCAAGGAAAACGCTATGTCTGGCGCAAACCCAACACCTCTCATCACCCCGAGAACACCATCCCCACAGTGAAGCATGGTTGTGGCAGCATCATGCTGTGGGGATGTTTTTCATCGGTAGGGACTGGGAAACTGGTCAGAGTTGAAGGAATGATGGAACGGTGCTAAATACAGGGAAAGTCTTGAGGAAAACCTGTTTCACTCTTCCAGAGATTTGAGACTGGGACGGAGGTTCACCTTCCAGCAGGACAATGACCCTAAGCATACTGCAAAGCAACACTCGAGTGGTTTAAGGGGAAACATGGCCTAGTCAAAGCCCAGACCTCAATCCAATTGAGAATCTGTGGTATGACTTAAAGATTGCTGTACACCAGCGGAACCCATCCAATTTGAAGGAGCTGGAGCAGTTTTGCCTTGAAGAATGGGCAAAAATCCCAGTGGCTAGATGTGCCAAGCTTATAGAGACATACCCCAAGAGACTTGCAGCTGTAATTGCTGCAAAAGGTGGCTCTACAAAGTATTGACTTTGGGGGGGTGAATAGTTATGCACGCTCAAGTTCTGTTTTTTTTGTCTTATTTCTTGTTTGTTTCACAATAAAAAATATTTTGCATCTTCAAAGTGTATGTTGTGTAAATCAAATGATACAACCCCCCCAAAAAAATCCATTTAAATTCCAGGTTGTAAGCCAACAAAATAGGAAAAATGCCAAAGGGGGTGAATATTTTTGCAAGCCATTGTATGGAGTCATTAGATCCTGCACAATATATTACAATAGGAAAGTAGATGAGAAGGGAATGATCATGATGGCACCACTGGAAAGGCAGCTTTGGGGATACATATTCCCCAGTGGTTCAATAATTTTGGGGTATTACTTCTTCCCATACATGTTTGTGGGACGGGATGCTGTTTGACCTTTTAGGATTCAACCAACATGTCATCATAGACACCTGCAATCATAGAAGTGGGAATGCAGCTAGCTGGCACGTTTTCTCTCCATACAAATAATGTCACGTATATTCTGCAGTGTCCTAAAGGCCTACCGTAATAAAAAAGAAGCATTTTCAGTCAACCATTCTAAAGTCAATAGGCTTATGAGTTTAACTAACTCCATCAGCAGTGGGCCTGAGTTAATTAAACCTTGGGAACAATGTCACGGACGAAAGAGGACAGCATTACTACCTCATTTTGTCTGACTGTGTGAAGGAAATGCCATTACTTCAAAGTTCCCTTAGTCAACTGAGAAAACATTTTCACACAGAGAGGAATGCTCACAGCCTCGGGCTATGTTAATTCAGCATTTCATAATCACTGTTTATTAGCTACTACTAATGGTGTACTTTGTGTTTTTGGTTGGCTAAAACTATTTAATCAAAAGTTATAAAACACCAAACTCTGCATTGTTACTGTGAGGGAACTCATGTACTTTGTGTTTTACTAACATTCCTAGCCAAATAATTTCAGTCATGTTTCAATTCATATGATCAAGTTTAGTTTTACAACTTCAAGTGGACCTGTAGAATGTAGTCTGCTTGCTCCACCCTGGTATAAAGCTTTTAAATGTTTATATTATCATCCAGCAATTAGAGCCAGTTCAGCTATGTGGAAAATGGAATGATCTCCATCTATCATCCCAGGTTTTTCCAATGAAGTTGCTTGCACTTGAACGCACTGAGAGACAACGGAACCTGGGCTCCGATTAATTAAAAGAACCCAGCATCTGTTTCTTCAAACAATTAAATATGAGAGGTATTAACTTGTGGTATTTAAACAGAGTTTTGGCACCATAGATTCTTTAACAGATGATTTAACAAACATCTGTTGCCTTTTTCAGTCTGCCAAGCCTTTGTTACTCTGCCATTTTCCTCGCTTGGCAGCCACAGACTGCTAGAATAGCAGGTTCACGGGTCAGGTTTGGGTGACCTCAGACTTCTCCTCAATCTATAATGTTCTATACTTAAACACAACTTCAGAGTAAATCTTTAAGTATTTATTCTAGAAACTGTCTCTGTGCACCAAGTAGGCCTATAAGCCAGCTGGTGAAAGCTCTTTAGGTTTTGGAGGTCTCTAGGGATTGTAACATGCTCAGTATTCATACAAAGGCTACTCATACAAAGAATAATCTTCAAAGATTCTGACAGATCAGATATGGTCAAACCTAAATAGTCATACAATCGAAGAAGGTTATTGTACGGACTGCAGAGCACAACTGACAGCTGAGTTGAACAGGCTGGGTGGTGTGTTGGTTATGCCCTTGTTTCTTTTGAAGGCAGACGAGGGCAGTCACCATGGTGTCTGCTGCTGGCTCTCCTCCACTGCTTCCTGAGAGATGCTCTGGGATGCTCTGATAGACAGACGGACAGACGGACAGACGGACAGACAGGAGCAGGGCACGAGTCTTCGTTGTGTCTCTCAGACTCTTTGTAGTTACAGGGAATGTTATAGGAATCAAAGGTAATTCTGAAGACAGACTTGTAATGCTGGGTCAATTAAATTGTGTGTGTGTGTGCATGCGTGAGAGAGACAGAGAGAGAGGGAGAGAGAGGGAGAGAGAGGGAGAGAGAGAGAGAGAGAGAGATCGAGGGAGAAAGAAAGGGAGAGATGGAGACAGAATGTGAGTGCCTATGTGCAGCTCCACCTGTGCTGAAGCTCACCTCTCCATAAACACTGTCTCATCTCCCCTGGTATCCAGACACAGGCGTTGAGTGATTTCTATTAATTCCTCCTGTCAGCCCTGGTCCTCCCGTCCTCCCAGACGCAGCTGAGGAGAGCTGAGCAGAGCAGCATGGAGAGCCTTGTCACTTCCCCCTCGCCACCAGCACCACCTCCACCAAGCTGTCTGTCCGTCTCACAGGAGTGCCCTCGACTGCCTCAACATCGTAGCGTTCTCCCGATCATTAAAAAACACTCCTCCTCACTACAAGCTCCTTTTAATGTGGTCCACCATGAGGAGAAAAAACAACAACATCAAGCCAGTCACAGTGTTGGTAATTGATTTCCAGTGCATTAAGTGACTCTTCACAGCCGTTAGCTAGGGTTTCTTTCAGGTACTGCAGTAATAATAAGATGCTCATTTGAGTTTCAGTTCAGAGCGGCGCCACGATCCTTTGAGGTCCATGTCTGGAGTAGGACTATACATAATTAAAGTTCACAGCATAACACTGCTGTGCTGTCCCAGCAATGGAGGGTGACGCCACTTACTCACGCTGTCTTCCCAAGACAGGCACACACTGATGAAATGGAAGCAGAACTTAGTTCACTCAAGAATCCTCTGTGCGCCTCAAGAGGCAGAGTTGAGGAGACATCTTGGAAACGGAGCCAAGTACACAGCAAAAAGCCTTAGCCCTGACCTCAACAAAAAGTGCAGTACAACAAATGGTACAGTACAGTGAAAGCGTATTGAGCAGGACATGGGAGTGTGACATTTAGCTTAAGCACCATTTCTAATAGCACAGGCCATGCAGTTTGTGTTTAAAATCACAATGTCACCTTTTTGCCCGGGGCCTGTGTGTGTCTGTGCGTGCATGTCTGAGCGTGTGTGTGTGTGTGTGTGTGTGTGTGTGGTGTGACTCAGCAGCACAGATCTGCATCTGTCGGTGCATCCTTCCTTCCACCGGCTCTGAGGAGCTCTGCGCTACCGTCGTCCTTTATCATAAAGGCTGCATCAGAGAATATTAAGAAGCCATCTGTTTATGCTGCTCACTATACTTTTTATAGGAACACCAGCAAAGAGGAAAGCCTACAGAGGTCACAGTAACGGAGGGAGCAGACACCAGCTAACCAGCTAGCAGAACCATGCTGTTCACACACAGAGCCTGAAGAACACATACAGCTTTACAGCCAGTCAAATCAGTTGGCTTTGGTTGCGACCCCCCAACATGAATCGGCTTGTCATCTCCCTTACAGAGCAGCGACGGACCTGTCATCTGAAAGCAACAGAAACAGAAACAGATTGGACAGGGAGACAGATTGAGCCCCCATCCATTACTATGCTGGGCCAATAAGCCATGGGATACAGCCATCAGCGTAATATGATAAATAGGACGCAGATGAAGGAGCACAATACTCTCTTCTAACATAGCTAGGGGTCTCATTTAGAGATAGGGCTAATCTTTACACTGCTCTCCATCTTAGTCATGGTGCCTCTCCTCTCGTAAAGCCCAGTGAGATGGCTCTCCTCCTTCTCCTCTGCTGACATCCCCATTAGAGCGATCCCCTCTGATAAATGCCACGCAGATTACAAAAGCGACGATTCTCATTTCAAAATCCTCCTCGGGCCGCGCTTGAAGACAGCCCTAGTCCTCTGCTCTCCGCCCTTTAAATAACGCCTTGTTTTTCCACACAGTCAACCAGGAACCACTGCACATGAATAATGCATGATGGGTAATCAGAGCGGCCTCTCACTGACTGGCCACAGAGGTGGAAAGATTGATAAATATGGACCGGCTTTGGTTTTGCTGGACGATGAATGTTTAATACATACCACAATTGATATATACCACATGGATCATTGAAATGTATGGGTAAACCATGAAGCTTATCCCCAATAAATTAAGTAAATGTCAAGTGGTGCAGCATAATTAAGGGGCTTCTCAGGTAGTCATAGAATATTGATGAGGACACTTCCTTAAACATACAGTATTGAGTATCTGCCATCCCACGGGATTTTAAGCAAATGGATAAGACTGTACTACCTTGTAACATTATACAGTATCTATGAGGTCTCATTTTACCAGCAGCTCTGTCAGCGAAGTTATGTCTCTGAGGACGAGACATTGTTATTATTGAAGAGCGATCCATCAGGAGTGTTTGAAGGGGTGCTGACGCCACACTGAGTGGTCTACAGACTATGCAGTGAGTTAGTCGATCAATCAGAGACAAAGCACATTCTCCCTCTCCATGGCAGTGGCACAGTCCGTTATCACTGTATACGGCACTTCAATTATAATGCCGGTGGGGTGCAGATCAAAGATAATGCCAAAACCAAAGAATGGGCCTGTGAGGCAGCTTAGAGTGTTTCTTTCAGGAGCAGTTAATGAAGGCACTGGGACCTGCACTCCATCAAAATAACTGGCTCTGACCCATGATTGTGCTTTCTGTAATAGATAGAGGGAAGGAGACCTAATGGCAACGCAGCGCTGGACTTTCTGCAGGTAGATTGAGGTGAGAAAAGAAGCCTTCTTCTTCCCTGTTTAACTTTCAAAGCAGCTGCTTTACAGGCCTGACCGCCTCCTCCATCACAGCACAGGAGTGAACGGACACAAAAAGATTCAAGAATGAGGGATAGAGGGCCATCTCTGCTAAGGCGATTCACCCAATGTTGGGTGCCCAATTGCCCAATGTTGGTACATATACAGCTTTATGACACAGGCATTAAAGCAGCTGCCTCTCATGTCACATTATGTGGAACTAGTGTCATAAAGTTTATTGACAAAGGCACATATCACTACATGCCAGGACATAGAGTATGCTTGTATAAATTGCTTTGTTAACATATGGTGTTATACCATTATATAGTATATATAAAAAGGTTTTATGTTATTACAATCACCTGTGTTATTTTTGTTTAGATACTTGACAGGCAGAGACTATTTGTTCAACTACGAAAACCTGAGGAAAATAAATAAATATATATTCAAATTCATACCATTAGTTATTCATAGATTCCTTCGAAACTTATCAAGAAATGTAATCTCACTGCTCTGTAATATGCATACTTCAGCCAACAACAAAATAAAGTGCTTGACTTTAAAAGCAGCTAACTTGTAAAAAAATTTATGACAGTATTTCAACAGTAATACCCTCTTATCATATGTCAACAGAACATAGCTCAAGTGTATGCTTTTAAACACTGTACGACACTTTGAACAATGTAATTTCTGAAAATAGTCTGACAGTCTCAAGTCAGTCACCATGGTGGTGGGGAATAAGGCTTGGTGCTAGCTTGGTGCTGCTTTACCACACAGTGAACCTGCTGTTGAAGCTGTTCAACTCTCAATGGCAGACAGGCTTTGTTAGAAACGCTGTGTAACTAGGGGAAGCTGAATGCTTCACGCAGTCTGAGGAATAATAGGGTTGTGAACACCCCATTTTCTCTTCCAGGAAATCCAGACAGACAGATTTCTAAGTAAAGAACAGATTGAAAATGTTTATTTTTACTAAGTCTCCTAGCTGGAAACAATGTTAACCATAGCCCTGTGTCCTCAGATAGGACTTGTATAGAAATGTCTCACTCTCCAGATACAAACACACAGACCAAAGAGAAGGATGCACTTGACTAAAGTAAGATTAAAGAGTATACTGAAAGTGTCTGTGCCATTGAATTGGATTTTGGAAAATAGAGGGGTTGTTTTCTGGACACAGATTTAGCCTTACACTGGACCCATTTCTTTTCTCAATATTCTCCATTTAGCTTGCTTTTTAGTCATGGACTAATATTTTATTAAAATCCAACAGCAGATTATAATCTCCAATAAAACCAACCCTGCTCTGTAAAATAAACATTTCATGCCAGTTAAAATTATCTCTTCCTCTCAGACGATGAACTTGAAACAACATTTTGAAAGTATATGATGGCCAGAGAATGTCACGGTTTCGGCCGAGGCTGCTCCTCCTCCTTGTTCGGGCAGGCTTCGGCGGTCGTCGTCTCCGGAGTACTAGCTGCCACCGTTCGATGTTTCATGTTTGTTTGGTTTTGTCTGTTTGTAACACCTGTCCCTTGTTAGTGTTTGATTGTGTTCCCTATTTAGTTTCGTCATTTGGGTCAGGTGTTATGTGTGATTGTTTTTGTCAGCTGTTCGTGTTCATGGGATTTTGCTCTCTTTCTGTGTATTTTGAGAGTCCGCACTGCGTGCGCTTTTCCTTGTTTTACGCACTGTGTTGTGTGCGTTTTTGTCGTTCTTGCCTCCCGGTTGGGTTGGCTATTTTCTCCTGTTTGGAGTTGTTTTGCACCACTAAAAGACTGTTGACGAACTCTTGTGTGCCTGCGCTTGATTCCCTACACCACATCCACACTCAGCGTTCGTGACAGAATCACACATCCCCCATGGAATCAGCAGGAGCGAGCGCGCCAACAGCAAGCATGGAGGAACGTCTTCGTGGGCAGGAGGACCGGATTAACCAGGTCTGTCATGCCCTGGAGGGGGTGATGAACACTCTCCACCGATGGGAAACCAGCGGGGTACCCACGGCCCCACCTACCGAACCATCCCCATCGGTCAGTCCTCCTGTTCAACTTCCGGAACCCAGTGGGATTCGGCTCTCGCTCCCGAGGGCGTACGACGGCTCCGCTGCCGGGTGTCAAGGGTTCCTGCTGCAAGTGGAGCTCTACCTCGCCACCGTACACCCGGCGCCCTCGGGACACGAGAGCGTCTCAGCCCTCATCTCCTGTCTCACCGGCAAGGCGTTGGAGTGGGCCAACGCCGAATGGAGGAGAATGGACGCCGCTACCACTACCTATGCGGAGTTCTCCCGCCGCTTCCGTGCTGTGTTTGACCATCCACCGGAAGGGAAGGCGGCGGGGGAGCGTCTGTTCTACCTCCGACAGGGGATGAGGAGCGCCCAGGACTTTGCTTTGGAATTCCGGACTCTAGCGGCCGATGCAGGGTGGAATGAGCGGGCCCTCATAGACCACTTCCGTTGCAGCCTCCGGGAGGACGTCCAGAGAGAGTTGGCGTGCAGGGACACCTCGTTGACGTTTGACCAACTTGTCGACATGACCATTCGGCTGGATACCCTGCTCGCCACCCGTGTTCGCCCATTTCACCCTCCAGCACCTCCGAGCCGAGCCCTATGGAGCTCGGGGGTGCTGGCGCTAGAGAACGGAGGAGTAGGAACCCGAGGGGGGCCGTTCCCTGCACTAACTGTGGCCGTGGAGGGCACACCGCGGCTAGGTGTTGGGGAGGGTCCCCCGGTGGAGGAGAAGGCAGGTCACGCATTGGGGGGTCCCCCCAGGTGAGTAGGCGCCCTACTTACCCAGAGTTTTCTGTCGTTCACCTAACCTTGCCTGTTTGTTTTCCACAGGTTGCACCTCGTTCCCAGCATAAGGCGCTGGTAGATTCAGGCGCAGCTGGGAATTTTGTAGATCGCCAGTTCTGTGTAGAGTTAGGGATTCCTCTCCTTCCCGTTGATAAGCCTTTCCCTGTTCATGCCCTAGATAGCCGTCCGTTAGGATCTGGGTTGATTAGGGAGGTCACTGCACCCCTTAAGATGATGGCGCAGGAGGGTCATGAGGAGACGATTCAGCTCTATCTGATTGACTCTCCTGCGTATCCGGTAGTGCTGGGCCTTCCCTGGTTGATGACCCATGACCCTACTATTTTGTGGCGAGAGAAAGCTCTTAAAGGGTGGTCTGCCCAGTGTGAGGGGCGGTGTCTGGGTGTTTCCATAGGGGCGACCTCGGTGGAAAGTCCGAATCTAATGCCAGCACTGCATATTCCCCCCGAGTATGAGGATTTGAAACTGGTGTTTAGTAAAACTAGGGCGGCGCAGCTGCCACCTCATAGACTGGGGGATTGTGCGATAGATCTCCAGTCAGGAGCAGCTCTCCCGCGGAGCCATGTGTATCCCTTGTCTCAAGAGGAGAGGAAGGCAATGGAGACGTACATCGCTGAGTCTCTGAGACAGGGATACATACGGGCCTCCACTTCACCCGCTTCCTCGAGTTTCTTTTTTGTGAAGAAAAAGGATGGAGGTCTGCGCCCGTGTATTGATTACCGCGGTCTCAATCAGATTACGGTGAAGTACAGCTATCCACTTCCTCTGATTGCGACTATGACGGAGTCATTGCACGGTGCGCAGTTCTTTACAAAATTGGATCTCAGGAGCGCATATAACTTGGTGCGCATTAGAGAGGGCGATGAATGGAAGACAGCGTTTAGCACGACTTCCGGACATTACGAGTATCTAGTCATGCCATATGGGTTAATGAATGCTCCCTCAGTCTTCCAATCCTTCGTCGATGAGATTTTCTGGGACATGCAGGGACAGGGAGTAGTCGTGTACATAGACGATATTCTGGTGTACAGTCCTACCCGAGCAGAGCATGTAGCCCTGGTGCGCCGAGTATTGAGGAGGCTGTTGGAGCATGACCTATATGTCAAGGCAGAGAAGTGTCTGTTCTTTCAGAAGTCGGTCTCCTTTCTGGGTTATCAGTTGTCTGCGTCAGGGGTGAAGATGGAGGTAGAACGGGTGTCAGCTGTGCGTAATTGGCAGATCCCAACCACTGTGAAGGAGGTGCAACAGTTCTTGGGTTTTGCAAATTATTACCGGAGGTTTATCCGGGGTTTTGGACAGGTGGCAGCTCCCATAACGTCTCTGTTGAAGGGGGGTCCGGTGCGCTTGCGGTGGTCAGCTGAGGCGGACAGGGCTTTTGGGAAACTGAAGGACCTGTTTACCTCGGCGCCGGTGTTGGCGCATCCGGATCCCTCTTTACCTTTCCAGGTAGAGGTGGACGCGTCAGAGGCCGGTATAGGGGCCGTTCTTTCCCAACGTTCTGGCACACCACCTAAACTCCGTCCCTGTGCGTTTTATTCTAAAAAGCTCAGTCCGGCGGAGCGGAATTATGACGTAGGAGACAGGGAGCTGTTAGCCGTGGTACAGGCCCTAAAGGTGTGGCGGCATTGGCTCGAGGGGGCTCAACACCCTTTCCTCATTCTAACTGACCACCGTAACCTGGAATACATCCGGGCAGCTAGGAGACTGAATCCTCGCCAGGCCCGCTGGACTATGTTTCTAGCCCGGTTTGTGTTTAAAATTACTTACATCCCTGGGTCCCAGAACGGGAAGGCAGATGCTCTGTCTCGGCGGTATGACGCGGAGGAGAGGTCCGTTGAGCCCACGCCCATACTACCAGAGTCTTGTCTGGTTGCACCGGTGGTGTGGGAGGTTGATGCCGAGATCGAGCGGGCGTTACGCACCGACCCAAGTCCTCCACAGTGTCCAGTGGGTCGGACGTACGTTCCGCTCGAGGTACGCGATCGCCTCATTTGTTGGGCTCATACGTCCCCCTCCTCTGGACATCCGGGTATCGGCCGGACAGTTCACTGCCTTAGCACGAAGTACTGGTGGCCAACGTTAGCTAGGGATGTGAGGATTTATGTCTCCTCCTGTTCGGTGTGTGCCCAGTGTAAGGCGCCCAGACATTTGCCCAGGGGTAAGCTACAACCCCTGCCCGTTCCACAACGACCCTGGTCCCACCTCTCGGTGGATTTTGTTACTGACCTTCCCCCCTCACAGGGGAATACTACCATCCTGGTCGTTGTGGATCGGTTCTCGAAGGCCTGTCGTCTCCTTCCCATGCCGGGTCTACCCACTGCCCTACAGACCGCTGAGGCTCTGTTTACCCATGTCTTCCGGCATTACGGGGTACCCGAGGATATAGTGTCTGATCGAGGCCCCCAGTTCACCTCCAGAGTGTGGAGAGCGTTTATGGAACGGTTGGGGGTTTCGGTAAGCCTTACCTCGGGTTACCATCCGGAGAGTAATGGGCAGGTTGAACGTGTTAACCAGGAGGTGGGTAGGTTTCTGAGGTCTTATTGCCAGGGCCGGCCGGAGGAGTGGGCGAGATACGTTCCTTGGGCCGAGATGGCACAGAACTCTCTCCGCCACTCCTCCACCCAACTAACCCCTTTCCAGTGTGTGTTAGGGTACCAGCCGGTTCTGGCACCTTGGCACGAGAGCCAGATCGAGGCCCCTGCGGTGGATGAATGGGTGCGGCGCTCGGAGGAGACGTGGAACGCTGCCCACGTACATCTGCAGCGGGCCATCCGTCGGCAGAAAACGAGCGCCGATCTCCACCGCAGTGAGGGGCCTGTGTACGCACCTGGAGATCGAGTCTGGCTCTCGACCAGAAACCTGCCCCTCCGCCTGCCCTGCCGGAAGCTGGGTCGGCGGTTTGTGGGGCCATTCAAAGTCCTGAGGAGGTTGAACGAGGTGTGTTACAGGTTAGAACTGCCTATTGACTATAGGAATATTAACCCCTCGTTCCATGTGTCTCTCCTCAGGCCGGTGGTAGCTGGTCCACTCCAGGAGTATGAGATAGAGGAGACTCCTCCGCCCCCGTTGGACATCGAGGGGGCTCCGGCGTACACTGTGAGGTCCATCCTTGATTCGAGACGCCGGATGGGGGTCTTCAATATCTCGTGGAGTGGGAGGGGTACGGCCCGGAGGAGCGGTGCTGGGTGCCAAGGAGGGACATATTGGACCAGTCCCTGCTGACCGAGTTCCATCGGGGTCATCCTACGCGCCCTGCTCCGCGTCGTCCGGGTCGTCCCCGAGGCCGGGGTCGGCGCACGGCTGGAGCCGCGCGTCAAGGGGGGGGTACTGTCACGGTTTCGGCCGAGGCTGCTCCTCCTCCTTGTTCGGGCAGGCTTCGGCGGTCGTCGTCTCCGGAGTACTAGCTGCCACCGTTCGATGTTTCATGTTTGTTTGGTTTTGTCTGTTTGTAACACCTGTCCCTTGTTAGTGTTTGATTGTGTTCCCTATTTAGTTTCGTCATTTGGGTCAGGTGTTATGTGTGATTGTTTTTGTCAGCTGTTCGTGTTCATGGGATTTTGCTCTCTTTCTGTGTATTTTGAGAGTCCGCACTGTGTGCGCTTTTCCTTGTTTTACGCACTGTGTTGTGTGCGTTTTTGTCGTTCTTGCCTCCCGGTTGGGTTGGCTATTTTCTCCTGTTTGGAGTTGTTTTGCACCACTAAAAGACTGTTGACGAACTCTTGTGTGCCTGCGCTTGATTCCCTACACCACATCCACACTCAGCGTTCGTGACAGAGAATGAGATAATCTCAGGGTTGTTCCATTTGATTTCAAAAACGTTTTGACCGCACCCCTTTTGTTTTGAACTAAACTTTCCATCCATATTTGCCCATGGTAGAAGTGGTCAGAAAGTGCCTTTTTGGGCCTGAATGCCAAAACATTCAGGAGATAGAGGTGCTCAAAGTTGACCCATTTTGCATACCCTACCATGAGGCATCCATGTCTTCTTCACTGGAAAAGATAGCAAGTTGAGTTTGATATCATTTCTTTAAAAAAAAAGTTTTAATAAAATGTACAGTATGTCATTTTATTTCCTTTTAACGTCAATTATCTAAAAACGCATGAACGCCATTTCTCACCCGAGAATTTTGCTAAGACTGTCTGGGAGTGGTCTGAGTGGGGAGGGGAAAACTGAACACTAGCTGTTATTGGCAGACATCTTTCGAACTCTCTTTTTTATTGGTCTATTAACTAATTTACCACCTGGTGATGTCACCAGGCAGGCCAAAATCCATCCCACCAAAAGGCTGAAATTTCAGGCTGTCTTTTCAAACAGCTCTTACACTAAAAGGGCATTATCATAATTTTCACAATTTCAAAGTAATATTCCAACCTCATAGTGAAGAAATATATATAAAACACAGGAAAATCCCATTGACTGCACTGGGCCTTTAAGCAAACAGCTAGTTTGAAATTGAAATGAAACAAAGTATGAAGCTGATTACAATTGGAGAGCCTATTCATTTTCGTCAGTAGCCGCTGGCCATTCTCACCACAGAAACACACTGGTCCGCTCACTCACTAGTTCTGAATAGACGTAGCTAGAGGAGGACAAAAAGCAGCTATGAAATGAGCAGAGAGGAAACAATTCCCTGCAGCTGCCCAGGCAGCGTCTTAATACCTCAGAGAGCAGAGATTACCTAGGCGATAAAAGACCTCTGCTCTCACAGCCACAGAACATGTGAGAGAAATGCAATTTCCATGCAAATTCAGAGCACACTTACAAAAGTATTTCCATATTCAGTGTGACTGTGACTCAAATGCTCTCCGTCTTTTTATGCTTAACCTTTTGTTTTATTTGTACAACTGCTGGTGTCATCTGTTTCCTATTATCTGGTTTGACACGGAGGTGTTGTCGTTGTGAATGGACTTGTACCTGCCTGCAGTGTTCTAGGCGCGGTACAGTACAGCTCTGGAAGCTAGATTTGTTATTCATGTGACACCTTGTTCTTTTGCTTCATCCACCCCAGTGCTTCACTAGGATACAGATGGTTTAGATAACAGTCACCACTGATCGTATGCCAGGCAGTCAGACAACACCATTCATCTCTCTTATCAGCATCTCAGTGGGTGCTCTGTCTGACTAGACTGTACCCAGAATGGTGCACTTTGCATTGGGCCACTGTCGCTCAACGGAAGCTAAACAAACCACTGCGCTCTCTCCCGTCTGATTTAGCTCACCACTGAATTACAACCCTGACAGCCTGGGGAAAAGAAGCCGATTCTCTCTCCACGCCGTTGAGTTGACCACTTTGTTATTGTTCGTTCCTTCAAAGTGCTTTTGGCTTCTTAAACCCGAGACTTGACAATTTTGTAATTGCATTGTGTGATAAAAAGCTAATTAACTTATGGAAAGATCTCTTATCTGTCTTATTTTCCCCAGTGTCTATCCACAGCATGGTCCTGATAAGATCAGCTGAGAGCATGTGTGCCTTTCCCCCCCCACTGCTTCTCTCTGTTATTAAGGGCAGCAATATCTACTGTGGATAGTACGGAGATGACAACACAGTTGTTAATGACAGTAAGCCAAACGCATGCAGAGAGATTGACGTGATAAAAAACAGGGAAGAGCCTAGGGGAATTACCAACAAATACAATTCCGATGCTTGAGATCACATAAACAACTGATAAGGCCGGGATGTGTAATGAGTTGAATTATTTGACTTGCGCTCAGAAAATGTGAGTTGACTCATGCCTTGTGAAGCAAGACAATGTGCCTACGCTTGCAAATTTGGAATAAAAGCCAAAGAAAATAAGTTAGAGAAAGAAGGTGGTGGTGGAGGACAGTATGGTGCAGGGGTAGTGAAGCAGGTACTGCAGGATGTTGTTCCAACTAGGCACCACACCTGACCAACTGAGATAATTGGTCAGTTCAGTGATTGCCTAAATTCAACACACCTGGTCTTTCAGGTCGGTTCAATCAAAACATGAAGTGCCTGTGGCACTCCAGGACCAGGGTTGCCTACCCCTATCAACACCAGGATGACACTGAAGACAAGCACTAAATAATCTATATACAAATGTATCTGTAGGCAATCTCACCCCTCAAGCACTACACTCAAGACATGACCACAGTGCACAGCCATATTGAGACTTCTAACAGCCTCTCACAGCCTTTTCCTCCCTCTAACACAGATTCAGTGAATATGGCCTGGAGCAGCAAAAACGTGATTCTCCATCCCTTGATTGTGAATTAGAACAGATTAGGATTGTGCAGTCTGTGCAGGAAATAGGTATTTGTTTGGGATTTCAGCTGCCTGGTTCCTAGTGCCTTGTTTATACAGTGCAGAGCTAGCCTATAACTGAGCAAGCACATGCAGTCCCAAAAATAAAACACCATTTGTTTTAGTTAGGGATGCCACCCTGGGCCTAAATAGCTTTTCAGGCACAGAGACGGGGACAGGCGTCAGGTATATCTCCCCCAGTCTCCACCAGGGGCTTTGTTAGCGATGGTCCTGCCTGCAAATGATGCTGTTTGCAGCTGAAACTGAAGCGCAGATGCTATCAAAATGAGAGGAATACATTTCTGCTCCATTTCTGCCTTTCTTCACAGCAGCCATTATGATGTGGCATTTCTCTCTTTGTGGATGGTTGAGCTAGAATAACTGCTTTGAGCGGAGGGCATCTGACTGGAATATTTGACAGCGGTTTAGCGCCATGCATTACCATGCATTACCCAAATTACCTGGCACTCTCTCAGAGCCTTGTTTGGCATAAATAATGCAAAGATTCTCTGTAGCTAAACTTGAAAGGAATTCACATCACGTCTGTGGGCTGCTGCCTTTTACCATGTTCCTCAGAGACTAGCAATACATCACAATGCCCCGTGAAGCTAGAGGGACTGTTGCACATCTGTGATATGTCAGTCCAGACATCACCTGCCAGAGGCACACAGCATCAATATTACTAGTACAGTAACACACAGCCCTTAAGAATGAGAGGAAAATACATAAGGGTAATCATGTTTGAAAGAAAAGTTTTAATTGCAGTGTAAAGTTCCTAAGATAAGAGCTAATGGACAAATATTAGATAGAGACAATGTGGTATTATCAATTTCAGTTATAGGGGTAACACCCTGCAGGCTTTAGTATCTTAATGACCAAGCCCATGTCCCTGTTTAGAGGACAAACATGAAAACCAGCAGACTCTTAGCACAACACAGCACTGCTTTGTATTCAGCGAGAGGTGTTAGGTTGGAGGTTTGGGAGGATAGTTACACCGCCACACTGCTGGTGAGACATGTCCTGAATAGGGCCACTGGCAGAGCTGCCTGGCTGGCTGGTTGTAATTGCTTAACAGACTAATTTCTAGTGTGCAGTTTGCAGTGCTGGAGCGGCTGAGGCTGAGCCCCCTCCATCAGAGAGAAGGACAGAGGCTGCAGGGTGCAGGCTCTACTGGCTCCTGGGCCAATAAAGGATATGAGCCAGAGGCCAACTGAACTGATACAGTGAAACAAATAACTCACGACAATCCATCTCATTCAGTATTTGCATAGGGACATCGATCGGCAGGCAAAACCCCAACCAACCATGAATAAACTGTTTACGTGTCAGGGGGACCAGAGGGCTTGTTCAATGCTTAGGTTATAATGCAAGGGATAGGAAAAAACAATCCATGTCAATCTCTGCATTTTAGGCTGATGGTCACAGAGGAATTAAGTATTGAGATGTTTTAAGTTGGAGTGTAGGTACTGTGGGGACGGGGTTTGGAACATATCGACACGTCAAGGAAAATGTCAACCAATATTACTGCCCTCAGCACTCTAGCATTTGGGCCTGACAGACAGGCTCATCATTGGATGACCTCGCTCAATGGGCGCACTCCATCAAGGCTCTGGTGAATAGATTTTGGTCTCACCAAGCAGAAAGACAAATACGGTACAAATGGCCTCTGAAAAAAAGGTGGGAATACGTTCATATAACACTTCCACTCCATTCGTGTGAAATATTTTTGCCTGGACAATGGAAGGAGTCACTTGCACACTTAGTAATGTAACAATTCTTATCAATCTTGGTACGGTATTTGATTATATGATTTGATTGAATTCAATCTTGTTGTTGTCATGTCGTGTTGCTACCATGTTGTGTTGTCATGTGTTGCTGCCATGCTATGTTGTTGTCTTAGGTCTCTCTTTATGTAGTGTTGTGGTGTCTCTCTTGTCATGTGTGTTTTGTCCTATGTATTTTTTTTTATCCCAGCCCCCGTCCCCACAAGAGGCATTTTGCCTTTTATGTAGGCCGTCATTGTCAATAAGAATTTGTTCTTAACTGACTTGCCTAGTTAAATAAAGGTTAATAAAAATAAATACAAACAAATCTTTAAATCAGAATTGGGGAGTAGTGACCTACATGTAGTTCAACTAGTAATTGAACTACATTTTGCAGAAGCTTGGTGGTAGTTCTAATCTTAGACCTAAATTCTAATCTTGGTAGTGTTTTCAGAAGTTAATTACTTTTCTGCCATGTAGCGGTGTAGCTAACTACTGGAGCTACACATGACTTTTTTGCAAAAATTTAATTAAATATGGGTGAAGTAGGCAATCGTTTCCTTTCGTATTTGGCATCAGACCTGCCTCATTCTCCCTCGAAACATAGTTTTATTTTGAATAGGCTAAATTACACATTCTGTTAACATCTGACTCCAGAGTGAACAGTTCTTGCAATTTGTAGTCTATGACATTTCAGATTTAGATATGATGAATTATCACTAAGTAGTTTAGATGTAGTGAACTACTTTTTCAAAGTAACTTTAGTTAAGTAAACTATATGTTTCTTATGAGTAGCTTTAGTGCAGCTTAACTTCTTCCAGTGTGAAGTAATTGGTAGCAAGGTAAACTATATTTTCAGAGTAGCTTCCCCAACACTTCTTAAAATGTAGCCAAGTTATTTTTTTGTGAAGAAATAGGATGGGAAAAGCATTTACTGTGTCTACATTAGGCTACACTAGCAACACTGACATCATGGTTGTTGCTGGTGGCACGTAAACTACATTTAGTTCACTATACCATTCCCATCATCCTTCTCACAGATAAGGAGGAAACATCTATAATTGCATGAGCTCTTGCAATTATGCCCCAATCACCTCCTCTCCTCGTGAGCTTGTGCAACACACTAATGATAATGTAGTATCCCATCAATGCCAAGAATCTACACGTATGCAGGGACATGAAATTACTAATCATGTTGCAAAAAACATTCCTGGCAAGACAATCGAGACAATTCCCTCTCCATCTCCCCCTTTCTTTCTCTGTCTCTTTCTCCTGCAACCTCTCTTCCTCTTTTCCTTTCCCCATCACCAAATACCTCTCCCTCCCTCCCTGTCTGTCTGTCTGTCAGTGTAACTAATGGCTGATTCCTCCTGCTGGGGGAGTGGGTGGCTGTGGTCCAAGCTATCCAGAGTTAAACTCGTTAACCCCTCCATACACCAGAAGATTGCTGCCACATGCCCTGGGCTGACTGAGGAATGCTCCTGTCCCCCCTGGTACCTCATCCACTTGGCTGCAGCTGCTGGCTTGCGTCCTGGCATGGATCCCCCATCCCTTCCCTCAATTAGTATGTTTGTGTTGGAAAGGCAGGCTTCTTATTAGATAGGCTTAACACAGACAGGACATATGTTCAGAATACTATAGATGATAAAATGGCTCAGGTAAATAGAGTGCTTTACAGTATCAGATTAAACAAGACAAGCCACAATGAAATCCCCCCTACCTAAATGGTCAATGTTGAAAGTATTCAACTAAAGCCATTGCACATGCAGTAGCAGACCGTTCATCCAAATAGCAGTTTTAATATCAAGCCTCAGATCAAGTCCAAACAGGAGTCAGTTGCCAACGAGCTCGCTGCGTGAGAGAAAGAAGTGACATCTTAAAAATTAGGAGACAACATGCCTTGCTTTTAACACCTGTCACCTAAACTACAGGGCTGAGCTGCATGGAGGAGATTAACATTCATTAATGAGAGCTCCTATTGATTCACTCCCACTCTTCCCCAATCACAGACTGTTACAATCCATGACTGAGGAGTCATGGTTACACAGTGGAGAGAGGTGTATACACAACACAGCAACACTTCACCAACCACACACACATTCACATAAGCACGAGCGGGCACGCGCGTGCACACGTGCGCACACACACACACACACACACACACACACACACACACACACACACACACACACACACACACACACACACACACACACACACACACACACACACACACACACACACACACACACACACACACACACACACACACACACACACACACACACACACACACACACATACACACACACACACACACACTCCACAAATCCCCAGGCCTCATCTGAGATGCAGTGACATTAATCAAATCATACATCACACCTCCATAACTGGAAGTGTAGCCACACACACGGCTACCTGCCATTGACACATCTTTCAAATCACTTTAATCTATTTCAGAATATGCTACTGATATGGACTTCATCTCTGGATGTCGTTCACTAAACATATTGTTTTTACAAGCCACTTATCATTCAGATATGGAGGGCAGTCTGCAAATCTTGTTTGTTGTATTGGATCCTCAGTTCATACAGATAGAAAGAAACAACAAAAACTAGATTTAGCAAAACTGTTATTACATGACAAATGAATCTAGCAATGCTAACAAATACAACAATATGAAAACATGTTTGTTGGAGCATGTTATGGAATCCAGGCTGGTTAATGCTACATTGGTGCTGTGACTTAGATCACACAGTTGATGTCTATCAGCCGCCTGTTAACCCTGTACCAACCTCGATTCAATACCATATCCCCAGCAGCATTCCCCACTGCAAAGTATATCATTAGTACCGCTAAACTTTATTGACACTGATAATGTTATGGTCAATGTCTGGGTAAATCCAATGGTTGAGGAGGAGAAGATGTGTGATGTTTTACGGTGATGGCCATTGAATAACATCTAAAACCTGAGTCATTGATGCCCTCAGACTTCCCCATAAAGTGATCCCTAATACATAGTACTCTCTAAAAAAAGTAATCTTGTTCTCAAACTGCTGACACCGCAACTTTCTGCTTCAGCTCCCACCCGTTAATCTAACGCTGATAAAAGTTAATCAAAACAATAAGAGAAATTATAACTATATAATCTATAGAATATATGCATAGCTATCACAGGAGATTAATAGCGGTGCTCAAGCCTAATCTAATTTAACACATGGAAAAAAGCATTTGACTAAGAGCTCTTGTAATTTATTAGGATCACAAGAGGGTGATGGTTGTGGTGGAAGGGCACCGTTTTGATACAGCATGGGCACTAAGCACATGAACACTGAGCCAAGAACTCCACATTATTGGCATTAGAAAGCAAACATTGTCCTAATGATCTCCCAACAGTTAATCACCCTTGATATTACCAGCCATTAGATCTGTTTTATTTGATAGAAGTGGTTGAAAAGTGGTTAGAGAAGTTGGAGAAGGTGAATCTAATGAAGCTGTTGCTTTTTATTAAACCTCTTAATTGTCACACTCTGGCTCCAGGACTTGTGTATTTGAGCCAGGGTGTATGTTGTTTTGTTGGGTTTTGGGTGATGTTTTATGGTTGCATGTCTGTCACGTTTATTTTCTAGGTGGGGAGTTCTGTTGTGTCTATTTCTAGGTTGTGGTTGTGTTTCCTTGTTTGTATTCAATGACTCCCAATCGGAGGTAACGAGTGTCAGCTGTCGGCTCGTTATCTCTGATTGGGAGCCATATTTAAGATGTAGGTTTTCTTGTGTTAGTGGTGGGTTTTTGTTCTTTATTCAGTCGGTGTAACTGAGGACGTCACGGATCGTGTTTTGTTTTGTCGTTATTTCAACATTAAAGTCATGTTCACTCCCAACGCTGCGCTTTGGTCCTACTTTATTGGCGATCGTGACAGAAAAACCCACCACAACGAGACCAAGCAGCAGTTGGATAACGGGTGGTGGAGCCAGAAGAGTGAAGGTTGGGAGAGGACTATGGAGGCCTGGTCCACCGAGAGGAGAGACCCCCAGAAAATTTTTAGGGGGGGGCTCACGACGTCGGGGCAGAAGGTGTACGGCCCGGAGGAGTGCAAGAGGTTGGCAGATATGGCCGCCAGTTTAAGGGGGCCACTGGTTACGAAGGGGATGGAAAGTGTGGAGGCACGGCGAGAGGTACTGGGGGGTGTTTCCAGTCCGGTCCGGCCCGTTCCTGATCCCCGTGTAGGGCCAGGGGTGTGTGTCCCCAGTGCGGTTCTGCCTGTCCCTGCTCAACGCCCCGAGCCTACGGGGTGCGTCGTCAGCCCTGTCCAGCCAGAGCCGTCCGCCAGACAGGATCAGCCAGAGCCTTCCGCCAGACGGGATCAGCCAGAGCCTTCCGCCAGACGGGATCAGCCAGAGCCTTCCGCCAGACAGGATCAGCCAGAGCCTTCTGCCAGACAGGATCAGCCAGAGCCTTCCGCCAGCCAGGATCCGCCAGAGCCGTCCAGCCATGAGCAGCCAGATCCGTCAGCCGGCCATGAGCAGCCAGATCCGTCAGCCAGCCATGAGCAGCCAGATCCGTCAGCCAGCCATGAGCAGCCAGATCCATCAGCCAGCCATGAGCCGTCCAGCCAGGATCCGCCAGAGCCGTCCAGCCAGGATCCGCCAGAGCCGTCCAGCCAGGATCCGCCAGAGCCGTCCAGCCGGGATCCGCCAGAGCTGTCCAGCCGGGATCCGCCAGAGCCGTCCAGCCGGGATCCGCCAGAGCCGTCCAGCCGGGATCCGCCAGAGCCGTCCAGCCGGGATCCGCCAGAGCCGTCCAGCCAGGATCCGCCAGAGCCGACCAGCCAGGAGCCACCAGAGCCGTCCAGCCAGTATCCGCCATTCAGCCTGGTACTGCCCCTTAGTCCGGTACTGCCCCTTAGTCCGGTACTTCCCCGTAGTCCGGTGCTGCCCCTTAGTCCGGTGCCGCCCCTTAACCCAGTGGGGTGTAGTTGGGGGGTGGTAATGTGGAGGAGGCTAGGGAAGCGGGTGGTGACTAAGGTGGGATGGGGACCACGACCAGGGGCAGAACCGCCACCGTGGACAGACGCCCACCCAGACCCTCCCCTAGACTGTATGCTGGTGCGCCCGGAGTTCGCACCTTTAGGGGGGGGTACTGTCACACTCTGGCTCCAGGACTTGTGTATTTGAGCCAGGGTGTATGTTGTTTTGTTGGGTTTTGGGTGATGTTTTATGGTTGCATGTCTGTCACGTTTATTTTCTAGGTGGGGAGTTCTGTTGTGTCTATTTCTAGGTTGTGGTTGTGTTTCCTTGTTTGTATTCAATGACTCCCAATCGGAGGTAACGAGTGTCAGCTGTCGGCTCGTTATCTCTGATTGGGAGCCATATTTAAGATGTAGGTTTTCTTGTGTTAGTGGTGGGTTTTTGTTCTTTATTCAGTCGGTGTAACTGAGGACGTCACGGATCGTGTTTTGTTTTGTCGTTATTTCAACATTAAAGTCATGTTCACTCCCAACGCTGCGCTTTGGTCCTACTTTATTGGCGATCGTGACATTAATGGTGAAGAGACTTTTAATATGTGGAGACAGCACTACTGTATGGAAGATCAGTCTGAAATAGTTAAAACAATAGTGCGGAAAATAGAGTTCATGAACTATGTAACAGCCAGATAAATAAAATATTGCATTTAATTCCTTATAGGTTAGATGGTTCAGAGAACGAATGACTGAAACCATTGAACATGAATTAGAGTATACTGCTGTGCTGAGTACTGAGTGTAGTGCGGTGGTGTGACAGTCAGTAGGTCAGTGCAGTGGTCTGGTCTAACAACCTAACAAACAACCTCCATCTTTACATGACCTCTTGTTTGAGCTGTTATTACTCATAATTTTATTCAGGAAGAATCATATCTAGAGATCCTCTTATGTTGGCTGATAAACAGTGCTTTCAGAATGTATTCAGACCCCTTGACTTTTTCCACATTTTGTTACGTTACAGCCTTATTCTAAAATGGATTCAATCGTTTTTTCCCCCTCATCAATCTACACACAATACCCGATAATGACAACGCAAAAACCATTTTTCAGACATTTTTGAAAATGTATTAAAAAAAACTACAAAACGGAAATATCAAATTTACATAAGTATTCAGACCCTTTACTCAGTACTTTGTGGAAGCACCTTTGGCAGCTATTACAGCCTCTAGTCTTCTTGGGTATGACTCTACAAGCTTGACACACCTGTATTTGGGGAGTTTCTCCCCTTCATCTCTGCAGATCCTCTCAAGCTCTGTCAGGTTGGATGGGGAGCGTCGCTGCACAGATATTTTCAGGTTCAGAGATGTTCGATCAGGTTCAAGTCCGGGCTCTAGCTGGGCCACTCAAGGACATTCAGAGACTTGTCCCGAAGTCACTCACTCCTGCTGCACCACCATGCTACACCGTAGGGATGGTGCCAGGTTTCCTCCAGACGTGACGCATTCAGGCCAAAGAGTTCAATCTTGGTTTCATCAGACCAGAGAATCTTGTTTCTCATGGTCTGAGAGTCCTTTAGGTGCCTTTTGGCAAACTCCAAGCGTGCTGTCATGTGCCTTTTACTGAGGAGTGGCTTCCTTCTGGCCACTCTACCATAAAGGCCTGATTGGTGGAGTGCTGCAGAGATGGTTGTCCTTCTGGAAGGTTCTCCCATCTCTACAGAGGAACTCAGGAGCTCTGTCAGAGTGACCATTGGGTTCTTGGTCACCTCCCTGACCAAGGCCCTTCTCCCCCGATTGTTCAGTTTGGCTGGGCGGCCAGCTCTAGGAAGAGTCTTGGTGGTTCCAAACTTCTTCAATTTAAAAATGGAGGCCACTGTGTTCTTGGGGACCTTAAATGCTGCCAAAATGTTTTGGTACCCTTCCACAGGTCTTTGCCTCGACACAATCCTGTTTCGGAGCTCTACGGACAAATCCTTCGATCTCATGGCTTGGGTTTTGCTCTGACATGCACTGTCAACTGTGGGACCTTATATAGACAGGTGTGCGCCTTTCCTAATCATGTCCAAACAATTTAATTTACCACAGGTGGACTCCATTCAAGTTGTAGAAACATCTCAAGGATGATCAATGGAAACAGGATGCACCTGAGCTCAATTCTGAGTCAAAAAAAACAAACAACATTTGCTAAATTTGCTAAAAACCTGTTTTCACTTTATCATTATAGGGTATTGGGTGTAGATTGACTTAGAAATGTCCTTGTTTTCCATGAAAACATACATGAAATTAGTTTGAATAGGAAATATAGCAAAATGAATCGGAAATGTAGTCATTGACAAGGTTAGAAATAATTATTTTTAATTGAAATAATAATTGTGTCCTTCAAACTTTGCTTTTGTCAAAGAATCCTCCATTAGCAGCAATTACAGCCTTGCAGACCTTTGGCATTCTAGTTATCAATTTGTTGAGGTAATCTGAAGAGATTTCACCCCATGCTTTCTGAAGCACCTCCCACAAGTTTGATTGGCTTGATGGGCACTTCTTACGTACCATACGGTCAAGCTGCTCCCACAACAGCTCAATAGGGTTGAGATCCGGTGACTGTGCTGGCCACTCCATTATAGACAGAATACCAGCTGACTGCTTCTTCCCTAAATAGTTCTTGCATAGTTTGGAGCTGTGCTTTGGGTCATTGTCCTGTTGTAGGAGGAAATTGGCTCCAATCAAGCGCCATCCACAGGGTATGGCATGGCGTTGCAAAATGGAGTGAAAGCCTTCCTTCTTCAAGATCCCTTTTACCCTGTACTAATCTCCCACTTTACCACCATCAAAGCACCCCCAGACCATCACATTGCCTCCACCATGCTTGACAGATGGCATCAAGCACTCCTCCAGCATCTTTTCATTTTGTCTGCATCTCACCAATCTTCTTCTTTGTGATCCGAACACCTCAAACTTCGATTTGTCTGTCCATAACACTTTTTTCCAATCTTCCTCTGTCCTGTGTCTGTGTTGTTTTGCCCATCTTAATCTTTTCTTTTTATTGGCCAGTCTGAGATATGGCTTTTTCTTTGCAACTCTGCCTAGAAGTTCAGCATCCCGTAGTCGCCTCTTCACTGTTGAAATTGAGACTGGTGTTTTGTGGGTACTATTTAATGAAGCTGCCAGTTGAGGAACTGTGAGGCGTCTGTTTCTCAAACTAGACACTCTAATGTATTTGTCCAGTTGTGCACCGAGGCCTCCCACTCCTCTTTCTATTCTGGTTAGAGCCAGTTTGCGCTGTTCTGTGAAGGGAGTAGTACACAGCGTTGTACGAGATCTTCAGTTTCTTGGCAATTTCTCGCATGGAATAGCCTTCATTTCTCAGAACAAGAATAGACTGACGAGTTTCAGAAGAAAGTTCTTTGTTTCTGGCCATTTTGAACCTGTAATCGAACCCACAATTGCAGATGCTCCAGATACTCAACTAGCCTCAAAAAGGCCAGTTTTATTGCTTCTTTAATCAGCACAACAGTTTTCATAACATATTTGCAAAAGGGTTTTCTAATTATCATTTAGCCTTTTAAAATGATAAACTTGGATTAGCAAACACAACGTGCCATTGCAGCACAGGACTGATGGTTGCTGATAATGGGCCTCTGTATGCCTCTGTAGATATTCCATGAAAAATCAGCTGTTTCCAGCTACAATAGCCATTTACAACATTAGCAATGTCTACACTGTATTTCTGATCAATTTGATGTTATTTTAATGGACAAAAAAATTGCTTTTCTTTCGAAAACAAGGACATTTCTAAGTGACCCCACTCTTTTGAACGGTAGTGTATATTTTAGAATAAGGCTGTAACGTAACAAAATGTGGAAAAAGGGAAGAGGTCTGAATACTTTCTGAATGCACTGTATTTGGAGGATTTAGATAAATTAAGACATTTTGAGAGATTCTGAAGAAGAGGGGTTGTGATTTATTCACCCTGGCACAGAAAATGGGATGTTGCCTTATTTTTTTTATCCCAGTGTTAGACAATGAGACGAATGGGTTCATTAAAAGATAAAAGAAAGTGAACAAGAATTTAACACAAACGACAACATGAGCACTGCGCCCGTGATATGAACTATAATTCTTTCCATGGCGCAAACACTAACCTGAGATACCATCCTACCCTCCTTCCTCCTTCTTTCTCTATTGTACTAACTAGCCTTTCACAACAGCCTCTCAGACAACGCCACAGGCTCAGGAAATGTATCAACGTTGTAAAAAACTTCTCTCATCTGTTTATTCATTCTCACCCCTTTACAAGCACAATGCATAATATGATCAAATCTGTGTCTCAAATCTACGTTGTCCAGGACTGTGTCTGTCTGAAATTGAAAAACCCCTAATAAAGACTGTGCATACATTTTCTGCTGTTGTTGCTCATTGAGCCATCCCTCAAATTCTTCGTTGTTGATAAGGCCTGGTGAGGATGGGGTGCCATGGTGAAGGATGTGAACAGGCGTGATTGTGATCTCTCTCCTTTGTTCTGTGAGAGCAGATGTCGTTAGGATTCAGCACACACAGTATCACTCCTCCTGCCTCCTATCCAATCCTGACCTGAGTGGAGGGCTTTCAAAATCACTACAACCCAAACACCACAACAACCTTTATTTCCATTTCTTTTCATTACATAGTAGCACATTAAACTACAGCCTACGTGGTTTATGCCTCGCATATGCCAGTATCGATCTGGCTGTTGGACAGTAAGTTAAATCCCTGCGTTTGGGCCTTCACCTTGAATCATGCCTGGAGAGCTGCCAGGCTACTTGCAGCCAATTTGCGTCACACTAACAGCACACAGTGTTTTCTTAATAGGATTGTCACAGCTATAGTATAGGGCCCTTCTAAACACAGCGCTTCTCCAAATTGCTGATTAGCCCTACTACAAAGACACTAGTAACGTTTTGTATGCACAGTTTAATGTCGAGCAGCAAGGTACTTAATGTGAGTTGTGGTGGCTCCCATTCTCCCCCTGAGTTTAAAGACCATAAGAAGCGATGAAATATTAAGATCCCTGGAGTTGTTTAAAATCTATATAATGGTGGTCTTAGTATCCGTCACAATCTGGCAGTATAATAGCAATATGGCAATATGGCAAAATAATAGCAATATACTTAAATCAATCTGTGACGTTAAAAAAACAATCTGACCATTACCTTAACTGGACTCACTATACTTATCAGAACTAAGTACAACACTAAATTTGCTCATTCTCATACTTTGTGTGCATTTTCTAAAAGCCATGACAAGTTTATTGAGGAAACGACAGATGGCGGTTTAGGATTTGCCAAATTGAATGATAAAACTGCATACACCACTATAACATCTGATCCTATCATCCACCATGCTTCATAATGTGGTGTTAAATTAAGCCTACTCTCACACGTACTCTGTCTCTCACACACACACACACACACACACGCACACAAACACACACATACACACACTAAAAGTTACAAGCATTTCGCTGCACCTGCGATAAAATCTGCAAAACATGTGCACGCGACCAATACATTTTATTTGATGAGATGAGCTGAATCAGTCAGAGTTCCAGCCTCCATCACAATCCCACAATCCCTCACACCTTCTGGTCCTGCTGACTGTTGAAGCCATGCTTGCTCCTTACATTAATGTGTACATTACGCTTGATGGGCTGCTATTAGGGAGCAAATTACATGGATGCAATTAAAGCTTGCTAGACCATGGACAGTGCCCTAGTCAGCGACACGACCATGAAGCAGAATATTTGATTTCGCAGCTCTTTTTGCCTGTGCGCCACAAGAGCCATAAGGAGCAGGATCCTCCCAGCAGGAAGCCTGAGGACTCATACAGTGTGTATGTACTCAGACATACTGTAGTAAAGTGGAAAAATCTGCCGATCTGCCCTTGAGCAAGGCAGCTAACCCCCAACAACAACTGCTCCCCAATGATGTGGATGTCGATTAAGGCAGTCCCCTGCACCGCTCTGATTCAGAGGAGTTTGGTTAAATGCATTAAACACATTTCGATTGAATGCATTCAGTTGTGCAACTGACTAGGTATCCCCCTTTCCCCCCTAGTACCCTCAGAGCAGGCTAATACTGTACAGAGCTAACACATCATGTCTGGATGAGGTACAGTACAGTGGATGAGCTAGTGCTAGTGGGATGTCTGCAAGAGTGCAGTGCAGTATGCTTTATTGCCCAGATGCTAATGTTCCTAGCACATAGATACTCATACTGCCTGACACCCATGCCGGGATCCTCTCCTCTGAATGACAGAGGGTTATGAAATCAGAGGGCCATGTTATCTATCTGATAAAGATACATCTCGAAGGCAGAGACGTTTGAAGACCCTGCCCAATTAGATATGATATGCAGAGGGGCTGTGATTTCCATTTTCTTCTATCAAGCGACAGATGGATTTATATCGCCAATGCCTCAGATCAGAAGAGAAGCAGAGAGCAAAGGCACAAACATGATTTATTCAACACTACTGCATGCATAATATAGACTAAATCTATATTCAATAGAAATGTTGTCTCTAAGCTATGTATCCCACTGCATGGAAATGTACGCAAATTGTGTACTGTTGCACCGACTTCTAGAGCTGAGTTTATTTTGCAGAGGCTTTATTCAGACTAGATGTATTAATATAGTCAATTTGATAAAAATCAAGTTTGGCAAAGGAAAACAAGCCCTGCATCCACACAGAAAGGAAGATAGATAGGATAGGTAGGATAGATAGGATTGTGAAAACATATTTGGAAATATTGGATTTTTGCTGAGAACAGAGAAAATGGGTCAGGGTAACATTAGCAATAAGGAGACAATGACAGGCGGAGAGTCAAGAAAAACTGCTTGATAAATCAGTAAAGCAAAGAGGTAGATATACAAAGTGGATATGGGCTCTGCATCTATAAAGAATGAATTGAATGTATTCCAGGTATCCTTCTCTATTTTTGCACACACAAAGAAACAAAGAAAAATCATTGTAGGGGTAATCAATGCATTGTGCAGTGCTATTTTCTGTTTTAGGCTAATTGTGGTCAGCTTCACTTCACTCAGCTCTCTAGTTGGAGGGGTTTCTGCTCCGTGAGGGACTCTCCAGGTCAACACAATTAAAATAAACTGGGATGGAGAGAGGAGAGGAGAGAACCCTCTGCATTCTGTTCACAGTTACACTCTCAGCTGCCATCACCAATTCTTAAAGGCCAGGCTTTGACTGCAGAGAAAGAACAGGGCCATGGTCAGGACAAGGATGGTCGGCTGGGGTTGGGGGGAGGGGGGGGGGGGGGGGGGGGGGGGGGGGTGAATATGGCGGTTTGAATGAACAGAAATCAGTCCTTAAAAGCAAGAAGTGTTACATTTTTCTGTAATTTCAGCACTGTGTGTCACTGTATGCCTCTCAAATCCCACACAAAGCTTTCATTCTTGGCTGTATCTGTGTACATCAAATACAATTTTAGAGTGGTTCTTGTGAACAGACAACAAATAAATACAGACCACCACTCAATGTTCCAGCTATAAACTACCTGGACTCGTTCTGGTGGGGATAGTACTTTTATAACAAGCTTGGATTTACTGTGGAATTTATCTTGAATATTTCATATTTTGAAACGTGCCCAACTGATCATTTGTAGGCTGAACACATGACATTTTTAACAATGTTTTTTTCTGATAAAACTAGTTCATTGCATCCGCCGTGGAGCCCAGTTTCATAATATTACCATATGTCCCAGCTGCTTGTCGTAGTTTTGAAGTAATCACAAAAAAACAGGCCTTATTTTAGGGCATTTTTCACCCTGCCAGCTCCTATTAGTTCTATTGAGCACCGTGGCACCAACTCGCCTTCAGAACGTTCTATTCCCAGCCCATTGTTCTACGTCACAATGCCTGCTTCGCTATTGTTGGCAAAGAGACCTGCCCACGCTGGTAGTTAAAACGTCAACAACAACAAAAAATGACTCATGGAACTCTGAGGTCGTCCCATTGTTATAGACTATAGGGGAAATATAGGTATGGCTGTCTATTTCGCAATGTGTCGATTTAGATTTTTTCAAGTCGGGCGCCATTTTAATCATGATAATCTCCTCTTTGTAATTATGTAAGTCTGGGCAGCGAGCTCGGTTGTCATCGATCACTAGACCAGAAATATTCAGAAGGTTTCATTTTTTCCCTACTTCCTCATTACGCAGACATAAGCATTGTTGACACCATCGAGGTGCGGATGTTTTTTTCTTTTCAGTTTCGTCATAAGAACAGATTGTAGTGGTAATATGAAAAGGGATAGATTTTCTGTGCCATTTAGGCCAAATGGAATTCTAAGCATCATTCCAGTCAAAATAGGCTCTGCGAACATTCTATTCAACTCATTTGCTATGGGCTCGCTCGCGCTAGTGTTCCAACTTAGCCAACGTTCTGTTGCCGTTTTTCAGTCTTGGGTGAATTTTCACTCGTTCTATAGGCCCTTTTCACGATGACGTCATCTAACTTCCGCCTTTCCGCGTAGCAGGTTAACTTCACTTCCGTTCGCCCGTAACCTGAGACTTCTCAACGAAAATACAACTGTTGACCACTAACTAGCAAGCTAGCTACTTGAAGAAATTCCAAAAGGTACGTTTAAGTTAAATTAGTAAAGTTAAGAGTAATAATGTTTACGTATATGCAATGGTTTGTAACTTGCTAACGTTATTGTTAATTCATAATTGTTCACTGCCTTAGTTACTTAAAAGTGGGCTAACGTTAGCTAACAACAACTTAGTACCAGATACCGATAACGTTAAAAGGTAGCGTTACATTGCTGCCTGGCTGTAATGTAACAAGTTTACTTAGCTAGCTATCTAACCCTTTGTTAGGCAGTTAGTTTATTCATGAATGTATAGTAACTCACCTATTCAAATACTGTTGTGCATGATAGCTAGATAAATATTGATTCCTGGTCAAAGCTGAATGTTAATTTAGCTGTTTCTTTTCTCCCGGTGTCTGTATCGCAACAGTATCCCATCCAACACCGAAGCATGGCACAATCTTCGAGAAGATGCTATTGCAGTGTACCATTTTGTTCAAACAACAAACAGAAATTCCCGTATCTGAGTTTTCACGATTTCCCTGTTGATGGAGAAATACGTGCCCGTTGGGTGAGGGCGATCAGGAGAGATGAGGGACCAAGTTTAACCCTAACCCTTATTAAATCTGCAACCGCAGCAAAACACAACAAAAAGAAAACTTATCTATCTTAACCTATCTTATCATAATGTTAGAGAACTGTTTATCTGAGAAACCTGAAGCCGATGAGCCTCCTCATTTTTCTTCATGGACCTGTAACATCGCCCTCTCACTGTCACCTCACCGTTAACTACACTTGAGACTGTTTCAATACAGTGATTGGGAGAAAGGGCGCAGCATTAGCCATTAATACATTACTGACTCTTATCTTACGGTCGATACAAACAGCAGTAATATTAAAAAGAGGCTGCAAAACAGAAACTCGTCAGCTCATAACCTTCGCTAGCATAGGGCTAATTTAAGCTAAATAAAGATAAACACGTACCTTCATAATCAAACAGGTAACCTTCAACGAAGAACTTGTAGCCTTTATCAAGCTTCGATCTTGAAGTAAGGGACCACTTGTCAGCAAGTCGTTCTACGTCGTTAAGTCGTATTGGTGGCAGATGTGAAAGGGACTGGGTGAACTCCATAATGATGTGCTACTAGCTAAGCGTTCCTAAGCGACACCGGATGTAAACATAACCTGCATCGCGGCAGAACGGAAGTTGTCTGACGTCACGTGAAAAGGGCCTATTGTCCAGCCTATGACATTTGTGAGGCTCAATGACACAGCACAGCGATGTGACAAAATGGTTGTGTGCCACATGTCAACACAACACACTACAACTGCTGACAAAGGGAACACAGGACTACATTCATTCCCTCCTCTTGCTATTAGAATGAAATGGCAATGTGAATAGCTATTCCCTCTAATTCCATGTCAAAAACAAGACATTCTTCATTGTTGCAAAACTCCTCTTTGGTTGTTATGGGCTTGTATCCACTACCAGATGTTGTTATCCTTTAGCTGAACGACACCTTTTAACACACACACACAAACACACACACACTTCAGCCTGAGGGCTTGCCTGAACAGCTCAACAAATATGGCTTAAATATGATTTAAGTGTGGTCATTGTAGATAAATGTAGCTAGCTATCAGAGCAGACGGGAGAAGAGAAGAGCTGGACCAATATAGACCAATTTCCAGAGCTTTCCAGCTGTAATTATGTCTAATTGTGATTCCTGTGTGGCTCCCGAGCTGGCCTCAGCAGTGCACATTTCTCGACAATGAGCCCTGTGGGTCTCACCTCTGCTCAGCACTTCCACACCTCACACACACAATGCTTGCAGGACTCATTAACTATGTCTTATAGTGTCTCATTCTATCTCTCTCGCTCTCATTCCTTCTCTCTCCCTCGCTCTCTCGCTCTCTCTCTCTCTCTCTCTCTCTCTCTCTCTCTCTCTCTCTCTCTCTCTCTCTCTCTCTCTCTCTCTCTCGCTTTCTCTAATTTCTTCTCTCTCCTTCTCTCGCCGTCTCCCTCTCTCCGTCTCTCTCAATCTCCTGCACTTGCACTCTTCCACTTTTCCCTCCCTCTTAGAGATGATTGAAATAGTGTAACAGTCTCGTCCAGAGGGGAACGATGGCACTATGAGGACTGTAGTGTTTCTAGAGCCTCGGTGGGTCAATTGTGGATTTGTACTGTAGATTATACAGTGGAGTGGTCAAGAGGCATCTCAGAGGAACCATAGTAACAGTGGGGAATCCTCTGTGTCCCCAGAGGACTCATTTCCCTGCAGCACACATCTAACTTTCCACAGAATCAATAATGCCATTTGACATGCAATGTACTGCTGCTACTGTACTTGGGGAAATTAGCACACGTTTCACGTGAGAATTAATCAATTACTGTAGGCAGAGAATTAGATATTCCGCTTGAATCGACAGTAACTTGAATGTAATGAATTTCAGGAGGAAATATGTAGTATTAGTAGTAGTAGTGGTATTATTGTTATTATTATTATTATTATTATTATTATTATTATTATTATTATTAGTAGTAGTAGTAGTAGTAG
Organism: Coregonus lavaretus; assembly: GCF_964263955.1. Classification (NCBI taxonomy): domain Eukaryota; kingdom Metazoa; phylum Chordata; class Actinopteri; order Salmoniformes; family Salmonidae; genus Coregonus; species Coregonus lavaretus. The sequence goes on from NC_140024.1 coordinate 11,529,693, forward strand.
TAGTAGTAGTAGCAGTAATAGTACAAATCGATTTCAGCAGTCATCCATGAAACAAAAACAAACCTTTCAAGACATCACAATTGTATAAGACAATACTAAACTTGATTACAGATGCTATAATTAGTTTATAATAAAAATGAGGATGTTTGCTTGGATATGTAAAAAACAATGCTATGTACTGTTTGTTGCCCCTACATCGTAAAAGCATGTGGATTACCTAATCTCTCAAATAATACAGATTGCTTTGGCTCAACTACGTCAACTACTCCTCTCTAAAAATATCCCAATAAGTGATTATGCAAAGAGATCTGGTCCGGTTCCCTGCATGGCTTCACTTTTAATGACCTCATTGTCATAACGCCAAGAGACAGAGTCAAGTGACAATAATGTCAGATAAAAAAAACACCGCCAGACGTGGGCTGCTTTTTTGAAGGGGTTATTATTGCAATGAATCAGGATTTTCCTGTCAAAATATTGAGCTGAAGTCCCTGCAAAGTTGAACAGAAATGAGCCTGTGCAACAGCTGTGGGGCTCAAGTGCGAGATTACTACAATGATCCTAAAGCAAAGTGGCAAACGAGCACTCCATGTTTTTGTAGGAAGTGAGATCTCACAAACAAGGGAATCATGCGTCCCACATCAACCAGAACAACCATCTTAGACTATGACAAAATGAATGAAATTGGCTCACAATACAATATAATACAATGTAAATGTATGTTCATTTTCGAGCACACATCATCAACACATTCCAAGGGCATAGCAAGATGTCAAAGCAGGACATTTCTAAATGTACCTTGCAAGAAAACTCTGGCTATAACCAGCCTGGACCATCTCTATAGCTCAGACTCATTTTTTCCTTCCTTATTCTGAATCTCAGCAGTTTACAGTGTTTTTTATAGACACCGAGGTCACTCAAGGAAGCGCCTCAGACTGTTCTTTGATGTTACATTAGTTTTCATATGAAGATATTAAAGTTGTGTTGGAAGTGAGACACGCACTACATATTTCATCCTAAGAGATAAAATGTGCTGTGCTTGAGAACGATCCCATATCCATCCTGTGCTCCTTCAACTTCTCTGAGACCCATCAGTTTCCAGAGTTACAGCACTCTCAATCTCTCTATGAATACACAACTCAGCGAATTCTACACCAAACAAACTCAATAACACCTGAGACACTTGCAGTAAGGACTCTGGGTACATACTTAGTTTACCAAATGAACCATTCTCAAATAAAATAAAATAAAATAAAATTGTATTGGTCACATGCAGATGTTATTGCGGGTGTAGCGAAATGCTTGCGTTCCTAGCTCCAACAGTGCAGTAGTATTTAACAATTCACAACAATACACAAATCTAAAAGTAAAATAATGGAATTAAGAAATATATAAATATCAGGACGAGCGATGTCAGAGTGGCATTGACTAAAATACAGTAGAATAGAATACAGTATATACATATGAGATGAGCAAAGCAGTATGTAAACATTATTAAAGTGACTAGTGTTCCATTTTTAAAGTGGCCAGTGATTCCATGTCTATGTATCTTCTCCTTCATCCTACCCTCCTTTTCTTTCTCCTCCCTTTCTCCTCTCTCTCTCTCCTCCCTCTGGTTGTCTCATTCACTCACAGCATTGTGATTTCCATTTTTTTTTGCATTTGATGACGTGCTGAGGGCTCTGACATAATGTTCTCTCAGTTGAGTAAATATGTAAATATAGACCACAGTGTCATGTCTGATTAAACAAATTAATGACTTAATTAATTGAAACTTTTGACCAAGTTTGTGTGGTTGTTTGTCTGGGTAGAAGTTTTAATGAAACAGCTACTGCGTTAATAATTGCATTGTCGCTAAATGCTCTTTGATTTCAGTTTGCTTTGTCATACCTGTGAACACCAATAGGACATTGATGTGACTCAGTCTAACTCCTCACAGTATTGGAATGAACACTTCCTGATCTAAACGTACCCCCCATGGTCCAGGGAACATCTGCCACTGTATAAAAATAGCATCATGACTCACATTGGCCTAACATCACGTAATCAAACCAGTATCCATTGTGATTGTGGTTGATTTGTATGGTGGTGGTGTGGGCACCATGTTATGTGATTGGCCTGCCACCCTGTGGACCGTAGGGCTGGAGCCTCAGGGTGTTTCAGATCCAGGCTGACTGGGGAGGTATTGAGGGTAGGTGGGTGTGTTCCAGGCCATCTGTGGCAGCTCCAGGGCATGGCATTCAGCAGGGCATGGTGGAGCCATGGATCCTCCCCCTCATCCTTATAAAGGGGATGCTTATCTCTCATAGCTCTCAATGATCCGACCTCTTGGTCTATTTACTGCCCCAGTGAGCAAACCATGGTGATATTATCATATCAGTACCAAGTGTGTAAACTATGACACAATCCTTCCCCTAACATTTGCATTCTTTGGCATATGCTGTTTCCTGACTGCAAGGGACACTGTGGTGTCTTTTGTAGGAGCGTCTGTGTGAGCAGATTGCAATTGCCATATTCAGGCTAGGTGCAAACACACAGTAAGGCTGTCTGTGAATGCTGTGAACTATGGTGCCATTGTAGTGGGAAAATGAGAGAACGGGATACTCGTGTCTAGTTACTTGCTGGTGCCGAGGCCCAGCTTGATGACTAAATCACGATTCATGACATCGTTTGGATGGATGGATGTATATTTGCATCTCACAGGAGAGAGCCACACCTTCGCCGTGGCAATCTCCAGGGACAAGACGTTCCCACGGAAATCCTGAGGTCGCTGACGCCAGGAGAGGTGTGAAGACTGATGAAAACTTGAATCGACAAAATGAATTTTACTGTGAATTAAATTGTTGTGTTTGTTTCAAGAGTTTATAAAGAGTTATGAATATGTTTCATTGTACTGTAAGTGCTATGGATTTATTGTTACAGGGAAACTGTTATTCTGTTCGTCGGATAGTGGATAGTTCAAAGAGGAGCGACACAGGGGTGCGCTCCTATTATTTAAATTGAGTTGATTAGATAGAATCTGGGTGTGTTGTTCCTGTCTATTCTTTTTACTAGCAAAGTGCAAAGAAGTGTTAATTCAGGTTGGGTGTGAGTTTGCGCTTGAATTTGGTTAAAAGGGCAGTGAATTCACTCATACTTTGAGAACTTGTTAGCAAGCTCCTGTGAGTATCAGGAACACATCGTTTTTCTATTAAAGATTATTCTGAACTGAAGACACGTGTTGTTCTGAACTGAAGACACGTGTTATTCTGAACTAAAGACACGTGTTATTCTGAACTGAAGACGTGTTATTCTGAACTAAAGATACGTGTTATTCTGAACTGAAGACGTGTTATTCTGAACTGAAGATACGTGTTATTCTGAACTGAAGACACGTGTTATACTGAACTGAAGACATGTTATTCTGAACTGAAGACACCTGTAACAACATTATGTCTTATTTAGTTGATAGTCATTTAGTCAGTGTATTCTGTGATGTATCATGTATTTCATGTACACTGCAATTGTTTGTGTTCATTCTTTCGTGACAAATACATTCTACAGTGCATTCGGAAAGTATACAGATCCCTTAACTTTTTTCAAATTTTCTTACGTTACAGACTTTTTCTAAAATGGATTAAATCGTTTTTTTCCCTCATAAAACTACACACAATACCCCATAACGACAAAGCGAAAACAGGTTTATATAAGTATTCAGACCCTTTACTCAATACTTTGTTGAAGCACTATTGGCAGCGATTAAATCCTTGAGTCTTCTTAGGTATGACGCTACAAGCTTGGCACGCTGCTGCTACTCTGTTAAGTATTTATGCATAGTCACTTTAACTCTACCCACATGTACATATTACCTCAACTACCTCAACTAGCCAGTGCCCCCGCACATTGACTATGCAACGGTACCCCCCTGTATATATAGCCTCCCTACTGTCACTTTATTTTACTGTATATATAGCCTCCCTACTGTCACTTTATTTTACTTCTGCTCTTTTTTTTTTTTTTTTTTTTTTTTTTTTCTCAACACTTTTTTTGTTGTTGTTTTATTCTTACTTTTTTTGTTTAAAATAAATGCACTGTTGGTTAAGGGCTGTAAGTAAGCATTTCACTGTAATGTCTGCACCTGTTGTATTCGGCGCATGTGACCAATACAATTTGATTTGATTTGATTTGACACCTGTATTTGGGGAGTTTTTCCCATTCTTCTCTGCAGATCCTCTCAAGCTCTGTCAAATTGGATGGGGAGCGTCGCTGCATAGCTATTTCAGGTCTCTCCAGAGATGTTAGATCGGGTTCAAGTCCGGGCTCTGGCTGTGCCACTCAAGGACATTCAGAGACTTGTCCCGAAGCCACTCCTGTGTTGTCTTGGCTGTGTGCTTAGGGTCGTTGTCCTGTTGGAAGGTGAACCTTCACCCAAGTCTGGGGTCCTGAGCGCTCTGGAGCAGGTTTTCATCAAGGATCTTTCTGTACGTTGCTCTGTTCATCTTTCCCTCGATCCTGACTAGTCTCCCAGTCCCTGCCGCTGAAAAACATTCCCACAGCATGATGCTGCCACCATCATGCTTCACCGTAGGGCTGGTGCCAGGTTTCCTGCAGACGTGACGCTTGGCATTCAGGTCCAAAGAGTTCAATCTTGGTTTCATCAGACCAGAGAATCTTGTTTCTCATGGTCTGAGAGTCTTTAGGTGCCTTTTAGCAAACTACAAGAGGCCCTTTATGTGCCTTTTACTGAGGAGTGGCTTCCGTCTGGCCACTCTACCATAAAGGCCTGATTGGTGGAGTGCTGCAGAGATGGTTGTCCTTCTGGAAGGTTCTTCCATCTCCACAGAGGAACTCTGGAGCTCTGTCAGATTGACCATCGGGTTCTTGGTCACCTCCCTGACCAAGGCCCTTCTCCCCCGATTGCTCAGTTTGGCCAGGCGGCCAGCTCTAGGAAGAGTCTGGCTGGTTCCAAACTTATTCCATTTAAGAATGATGGAGGCCACTGTGTTCTTGGGGACCTTCAATGCTGCAGAAATGTTTTGGTACCTTCCCCAGATCTGTGCCTCGACACAATCCTGTTTTGGAGCTCTATGGACAAATCCTTCGACCTCATGGCTTGGTTTTTGCTCTGACATGCACTGTCAACAGTAGGGTCTTATATAGACAGGTGTGTGCCATTCCAAATCATGTCCAATCAATTGAATTTACCACAGGCGGACTCCAATCAAGGATGATCAATGGAAACAGGATGCACCTGAGCTGAATTTCGAGTCTAATAGCAAAGGGTCTGAATACTTACGTAAATAAGATATTTCTGTTTTTTATTTGTAATACATTTTCAAAAATGTCTAAAAACCTGTTTTTGCTTTGTAATTATGGGGTGTTGTGTGTAGATTGATGAAGAAAAAATGTAATTTTATACATTTTAGAATAAGGCTGTGACGTAACAAAATGTGGAAAAAGTCAAGGGGTCTGAATACTTTCCGAATGCACTGTATTAGTAGAATTGAGTAAATGCATTCCTCGTTTGCAGAGTAATACTTTGATTGGCTACACATTCATAATTTAGTAGGTCTATTGGTAAATATTATGTACACTACACATAGCATATGCTTGGGTTCCACCTTGACATCCCTGATCTCCTTGACTCAATAAATTAATGCTAGAAAATTGGTCACCAGGATTAGCAATTTGTATCTATAGTCATACTGAGAGGTGATGTAAGGCTCACTACCTTCACTAGATCCTCCAGAGACGCACAGGGCCTGTTGCATTTATCCACATAATAATGGAGTCAGATTGATGAATGTAGTTGATTATTATTCAACATACGTTTGAACCACAACTACATAATGGTGACCCCTCATCCTCAGTCGATGGGGATTTTCACCAACCTTCACCATAGTTGCTCACTTTTGAATTTGAGTGTGGATTGCATCATAATGCTTCTCCCTCCTTAAGGTCTGATCTGCTCTTATCGCTCTGTCAGATCAAAGGATCCCAGTGTGTACACAGGTACACAGAACACGCTTTATGGAAACGTTGATGATAAAACATAAAGTTGGGGGAAAATCATCATCTTTTTGGAAACAACTGTGATCAGTTTTCTTTGCAGCATTTTCAAAGAAAACAGGATGAGCCGAACGGCGGTGTCTGATTTCCGTTTAATCGGATGCTTTAGAGACGAGGCGGGAACGGGAGCCAGCCAGCTCCTTGTGTCTCTGCGTCTCTCCGGGTCTCTCAGCTGGAGCCCCACTGATCTGGGGGAAATCAAAGATTAGCATTTGTGAGAGGTTTGCATCTGCCTCAAACACAGCAGCTGACTCATCAGATCCTCCACCAGCCCTCAGCCTACCATCCACTCTAAAAGGAAATCTGGAGAATAATCATATTCCATACTCAACAAGACAAATAACTTGGGTTTTTCTCATGATTCTGACATTCTAACAAAATTGGATTGATAGGGGGACACCACCTATGATAAAAGGGGACGTGGAGAGATGGGAAGATTGGCTTGATAGTGTGAATTTCAATGGAATGAAAATCAGGCATCACACCTCAATATTTCAGTACTAATTCATCAAGCGTAACATATCACCTAAACCTTCATTTCTCACATAGGCAAGACAAGATCAATCATTGTAATGTAAATGCACACAAAATCAAAGGAAAAGTGGAATGAATACAGTATATCTACACCGGGACAACTTGTGCATACACCTCCATCTGTAGCTGCTATTGAGCTGGCCTAAAATCAGGTCATTAAAACAAGCTTATATAATGAAATGTAAAAAAGATCAATTAACACTAGATCCTCCACCTTGGCTGGGACCTAGTTGCTGCTTGTGCTGTAGTGCTGGTTAGTTGCTGCTGAGTCAGATGATGGGGTGGCGCTGCAGTGGCACTGAGTGAAATCTGGGGGCACATCTCAGTGCTGTTGCCTTTGGTGTGTGTGCCAGATGCCTGCCAGGGACCCGGCCTTATTAGAAGAATTAAACAGATCAAACAGAGAGGCCGATGGATCGGCAGAAGAAAGAGAATCCGCGCTGCCTCTCCAAGAGACTGGGATGAAAGGCACAACAGACAGTGAAGTGGGGCAGGAGAAGACATTGTGTAACCGCTGCTACAGAGTTTGAGGGGAAGGTTGGGCTTTGATTCTCTTTCTATTATAGAGGAAAAACAAGCAGCCTTCTGATGGGCCAGGAACAGCACAGGTCTGTATTGACATCCCATGCTTTGACTGATTTACTGAGGCTTTGAGATGTTTATGAAGTGGATTGTACTGTACAGTGAGGGAAAAAAGTATTTGATCCCCTAATGATTTTGTACGTTTGCCCACTGACAAAGACATGATCAGTCTATAATTTTAATGGTAGGTTTATTTGAACAGTGAGAGACAGAATAACAACAACAAAATCCAGAAGAACGTATGTCAAAAATTGTATAAATTGATTTGCATTTTAATGAGGGAAATAAGTATTTGACCCCTCTGCAAAACATGACTTAGTACTTGGTGGCAAAACCTTTGTTGGCAATCACAGAGGTCAGATGTTTCTTGTAGTTGGGCACCAGGTTTGCACACATCTCAGGAGGGATTTTGTCCCACTCCTCTTTGCAGATCTTCTCCAAGTCATTAAGGTTTCGAGGCTGACGTTTGGCAACTCGAACCTTCAGCTCCCTCCACAGATTTTCAGGCTAGGCCACTCCAGGACCTTAATGTGCTTCTTCTTGAGCCACTCCTTTGTTGCCTTGGCCGTGTGTTTACCTCAACTACCTCAACTAGCCGGTGCCCCCGCACATTGACTCTGCAACGGTACCCCCCTGTATATATAGCCTCCCTACTGTCACTTTATTTTACTTCTGCTCTTTTTTTCTCAACACTTTTTTTGTTGTTGTTTTATTCTTACTTTTTTTTGTTTAAAATAAATGCACTGTTGGTTGAGGGCTGTAAGTAAGCATTTCACTGTAATGTCTGCACCTGTTGTATTCAGCGCATGTGACCAATAAAATTTGATTTGATTTGATTTGATTTGTTTGGGTCATTGTCATGCTGGAATACCCATCCACGACCCATTTTCAATGCCCTGGCAGAGGGAAGGAGGTTCTCACCCAAGATTTGACGGTACATGGCCCCGTCCATCGTCCCTTTGATGCGGTGAAGTTGTCCTGTCCCCTTAGCATTAAAACACCCCCAAAGCATAATGGTTCCACCTGCATGTTTGACGGTGGGGATGGTGTTCTTGGGGTCATAGGCACCATTCCTCCTCCTCCAAACACGGCGAGTTGAGTTGATGCCAAAGAGCTTGATTTTGGTCTCATCTGACCACAACACTTTCACCCAGTTCTCCTCTGAATCATTCAGATGTTCATTGGCAAACTTCAGACGGGCCTGTATATGTGCTTTCTTGAGCAGGTGGACCTTGCGGGCGCTGCAGGATTTCAGTCCTTCATGGCGTAGTGTGTTACCAATCTTGGTGACTATGGTCCCAGCTGCCTTGAGATCATTGACAAGATCTTCCTGTGTAGTTCTGGGCTGATTCCTCACCGTTCTCATGATCATTGCAACTCCACGAGGTGAGATCTTGCATGGAGCCCCAGGCCAAGGGAGATTGACAGTTCTTTTGTATTTCTTCCATTTGCGAATAATCGCACCAACTGTTGTCACCTTCTCACCAAGCTGCTTGGCGAGGGTCTTGTAGCCCATTCCAGCCTTGTGTAGGTCTACAATCTTGTCCCTGACATCCTTGGAGAGCTCTTTGGTCTTGGCCATGGTGGAGAGTTTGGAATCTGATTGATTGATTGCTTCTGTGGACTGGTGTCTTTTATACAGGTAACAAGCTGAGATTAGGAGCACTCCCTTTAAGAGTGTGCTCCTCATCTCAGCTCGTTACCTGTATAAAAGACACCTGGGAGCCAGAAATCATTCTGATTGAGAGGGGGTCAAATACTTATTTCCCTCAAATACTTAAAATCCCTCCTGAGATGTGTGCAAACCTGGTGGCCAACTACAAGAAATGGTGCAGCGGTCTAAGGCACAGCATCGCAGTGCTTGAGGCGGCACTACAGACCCAGGTTCGATCCCAGGCTGTGTCACAGCCAGCAATGACTGGGAGACCCACGAGGCGGTGCACGATTGGCCCAGCGTCGTCCGGGTTAGGGAAGGTTTGCAGGCCAGGATTTCCTTGTCCCATTGCGCTCTAGTGACTTCTTGTGGCAGGCCGGGCGCCTGCAAGCTGACTTCAGTTGCTAGCTGGACAGTGTTTCCTCTGACACGTTGGGTTAAGCAAGCAGTGTGTCAAGAAACAGTGCGGCTTGGCAGGGTCGTGTTTCGGAGGATGCATGGCTCTCGACCTTAGTCTCTCCCGAGTCCGTAGGGGAGTTGCGGCGATGGGACAAGACTGTAACTACCAATTGGATATCACATTAAAAATATATATATTTACTTGCTTGGGGTAATTCCTGGATTTAGGACGTGAGGACGAGGTATTGTGATGCCTTAGTGCAAGTCAGGTGGAATTTTCCAACAGCTTTCACTGTTGGTCTGAAGGCTAATAAGTACTAAGCAAAATTGTTCACCTGCATTGTAGTTACACTGTACCTACCTATATCATTCCCATTTCAACTCTTAATTCTTTCAAATCATGTCTTTAGGAGCACATTAAAACACTTCACTATGGAGTTAATATATTGATTTTGTATAGTTTACACACCAATCAGTGGTACCTGGCCTGAGGAACCATCCATATTAATCATGGCTATTTGAGCCTTGCGATGTAGGACTATCTCTCCTCTTAAGGTCAGCCTTGGGTCACAGCCTGCCTGAAGAAATAATTAAATGTTGAGGCTATTTTAATCATAGATAGGCAAGTGAGCTCAACTGAGTCAGTATCGGAATTTAAAGTAAGTGTACTGAATAAAGGTGACTTTACCCCCACCCCTGTGAGCACGGCTTTTCATTACTAACCGCTTACTACCAGCACATTCTAGATGTGTTCTTTTTCTTTAAAGAAGGATTTTAAAGCCTTGAGACAATTGAGACATGGATTGTGTATGTGTGCCATTCAGAGAGTGAATGGGCAAGACAAAATATTTAAGTGCCTTTGAACAGGGTATGGTAGTAGGTGCCAGGCGCCCCAGTTTGTGTCAAGAACAGCAACGCTGCTGGGTTTTTCACGCTCAACAGTTTCCCCTGTGTATCAAGAATGGTCCACCACCCAAAGGACATTCAGCCAACTTGACACAACTATGGGACGCATTGGAGTCAACATGGGTCAGCATCCCTGTGGGCCGCTTTCGACACCTTGTAGAGTCCATATCCCGACGAATTGGGGCTGTTCTGAGGGCAAAGGGGTAATACAACTTATAAATACCTGATACTCTTAGTTCAACTGTCATACCCCATCAGAACCCAAAATATAAGCTTGCTGTACTCTGTTTGTAAACTATGTAAATGTAAACAAACACTGTATAGCATCAAAACATTATTTTGCATCATGGATGGTCAGTCCTTGCATCCATAGCTCTGTCTATGAATTTAAGAGTGGTTACATTTCTCCAGGCCCATCCCTCAGCTTTTTACCAAAACAGAGACGGGGTGTCCGCTTTGTTATTATTTCAATTAAAGATTCAAGCTTTAAATTACTGTTGAATCTCAGCCATTGAGACCGATGCACTCTCTGTTGAATGTGTACCATTGAAACCAACCAATGCACCACAGTTCCACCTTTAATAACAGAGGGGGTCAAATTGGTCTGTTTCGTGTAGGGGCCAGTCCTCTTATCTAGTCTGCTCAAAGTCTTCTCATTCTGCTCATACTGTAGATGATGGCCTCCTCAGCTAATCCTCAGGCTCCAGAACATTCAAGGATGCTGCTGCTGCCTGCCCTATAATGAATTATTTTATAGTGTTGAATTATTTAATGGCCAGATGATTTAAGAGCTGGTTTGTGCATGTAGGACTGATCGATCTGCCCTTGGACTTTTCCATTAATTTCATGCTTGTCAATTTTATTCATAAAAGGAAATGCATGTAGTGTATCAACAGAGCATTGAGCTAGCCAAGGATTACACTGATTAGAGGTCACAGGCTGTACAAAGTACAAATCAATATTGGACGGTTATGCATTTAGATCTTAAATATACATCACACACTATCTCTGTGTGATGGCCTTTGGTAATTGGAAGCAATTATACATTTACGTGAGTGTACATTATACTGGGAGTGTTACTGTGTGCTAAATCATGTGTGCATAGTTGCAAAGTGTGTTAGCAGTAGCATTGCAGGGAAATCAGTCTTGTGCTGACTGTGTGCACGCCCCCAAGCAAGTTTCTCTGCAATCCATGAGCTAATTACTTTAAAACTCTTTCAGCTCCCCTATCTTACTCTGCACATTACAGAGTTCGAGGACCCCAGAGAGTCGACAAGAAAAGCCCACAAAAATGGGAGCGATTTCCAGTGTGGCCCTATGTGTTGGCTCTGACTCCCTGTGTGGCCAAAGAGAGTAGAGGAGGGGACAGCAGTGGATTTACAGAGGATTTCATTGGGAAGAGAGGGGAAGAAGATATGTACTATAGGTCCTGGTCTCAGGGGAGAGGAGAGGGAGGAGAGCCCGCTGGCCTGGAACATCACTGGTGAGGTTGACAGCACTGGGTCAGGACATCTTACTCCCAAAGACACTTCCTAATTAAGACCTCACTCGCTTTGAAAAAGTTATTTGATGAGATACTGAGGTAATGGTGGAGTTTCAGGCTAATTACTTATTTGGAGAGGTTTTGGACATGGGAGGTGGTGATATCGCTCTTAAAAATCCTTAAGAGTCTATTGATACACCAATGCTTCAATCTGTCAGTTTAAGCTAGAGATATCTTTTTTGCATGGGCTGCGTCTCAATCCACCGCATCCACCTATGTCAGCCTTCCGCATCTTCGGTGGAAGGTGGCCGAGCTACAGCAGTGTTTGTCAGACCATGAGACATCAAGAAAATTGGTCTTCTCACGAAAACGTATGCAGTGTCCGAATAGTTTGGCCTAAAAACTAATATGATGAGACTCTCACGATGATGTTCTCCGTTTTGCTCTACGAAAACCACAAGTCCCCCACGGTACTCGTCTGAAGTCGGTAACGCTGATGTGCCAACTTCTGTCTGTAGTGTCCGAACTGTTTGGGCTACAAACTAATATCACCCCACTGTGGAAAAGGGAGACTCTCACGAACGCAATGGTGTTCTCCGTTGTGCTCTATGATCCCCACAAGTGTCACAGGACTAGTCTGAAGGTAACCCATACAAATGAATGTCAGTGAAAAGCAAGTAAGTAGCGCTGCTTTAATGGGGAGGCCTTAACAGCAAAAACAGTAACACTTTATAGACCCATTTTCTTACATAAACACTACTGCGCCGACAAGGTGAAGAAGGATGAGTGTTTAATGTGGAAATCATGGGGGAATGACTGAGGAATAATTGAGTATTATGCAAGGAGGAGCAGAGGAGCAAGAGATGTAAGGCCTTCACAACACATAACACAGTTGAACATTTGACTGAGTTATATCACACTGACAACACATTGTGCACCAGAGAGACGAAAGAACATATTCAGGACATGTG